>NW_025999842.1:62900084-62919580 GCF_001458135.2 Marmota marmota marmota
AAAAAAAAAAAAAAAATCTCTCTTTCAAAATCTTTCTATTAGCATAGATTAATTTCAAATCTTTTTTAGTTAAAACAACCATATCACTTTGGATGACACTAAAACTTTCAGCTCTGTATTATGTGATCTTTGGCTAAGCTAGGCCATCGGCCTTTGCTTATGACCTACTTTGCATCTACTCTAAATGTGAGATTTTTTTTTTCCTGCTAAGTCAGCTTGCTGTGGGTTTGGTGTTCAAGCTGCCAAATACTTTTGTGTTTTGATTGTCACATGAGTTCATTACCCTGCCCAGTTTTGTTTCATTTGTTCTTTTGATCAGCATCCTTCCCTATCTCAGTCCAGGTACTAATAGAAGTTGGAGAGCAGGAGCCAGGCAGAGTCTCAGAGCACCCCCGAAGCCATACTTTATTATTGTATAACAACTGAGGGGGCCTCCTGCTAGCCTATTTCTCATCTTATGCACATGGTTTTATGTTTATAAAATGAAATGGTGAAACTTTTTAAAAAAATTTAACAGGACTGATGATTTCTAGTTAGCACCAAGCTGCCTGCCAAAACACAAACACAACATTAATTGTGTGAGAGTGTGATTACTATCAGACAGACAACTCTGAACTCTTAGGTACAACAAATCTCTCTTTTATTCTGATCCCACTGTCAAGTTCAAACCAGCTTTGTCGTTAGTGCCTTTTGATCTCTGGTTGACCCCACAGCTAAGTCCAAAACCAAAGCTCACTGGGCCAGTATTATAAATGGAAACTGGAAGAGCTGCATGTTGTAGAAGTCCATTCTTCATGATTGTTTTGTCCATGATCCAAGCAGATGCATCAAAGCAAATTGAGCCAATTAGGGATGGCCTGGTAAATCTCATGGGGTGTAATGTGGAGCTCTCAGAATCCAATAGAGAATATAAAGAGGCAAGAGAGGAAAAGAATCATCATGCTTCCTTAAAGTTTCTTAGTGAAAATATTATTTCTGTCCTATCTATAAATTAAAGCATAGCACCTCAAATGTGGATGGTAGTGATTACAGGGACAGAAGCCTGAGCTTAGCCAAAGATCACATAATACAGAGCTGAAAGTTTTAGTGTCTGATTACGCAAACCATACAAAACAGTAATGGTATAGAACAGCACAAGCCATATGTCACCACTTCTCAATTGACTCATCTGGCATTAATCCCATGAAGCTACTCACTGACTTGGAGAGCAGAGCAGACATAGAAGGTTCTGCAGAGTCGAAGCCTTTTTTTCTTTTCTTTTTTTTTTTTTTTTGAGAAGCAGCTTTACTATGGAATGGTCGGTGCCTTCGAAAAAAAATCCACCGTCAAGTTCTACAGCCATATACATTCATTCTGTACTTCATTCTCCCGTACCTGTTGCACTTGCTCTACAATCGGCAGAACACTTAGGGAGACTCAAGCCAACTTGCTCCTTTACCCCACTTTGGGTTGCAAGGCTGTGTGGTCTATAAACTTGCTCCAGGACTCCTGCTTCTCACGGTAGGGTGGGAGCTGACCCTGCACCATTGGTAGAAGTTTCCAGCTCCCTCAACTCTTGAAACAAAGCTCCCTGCTTCTCTATGTAATATTCTTCTCTATTTCTGCATATATCAAAAGTCATTAAGACCTCCTGCAGCCCTCTGTTTACTTTAAGGATGACGGCAGCCTGGATTCTGGTATTCTCTCATCTACTTGCCCTGTCTTTCTCACCCAAACCAGGTCCTTCCAGAAAAGAATGTTTTATTACAAGTGGGTCACACACAGTAGGCATTGGATACTTCTTCATGATGATTACATGAAGTCCTGTCAGGTGCTATTATTCTGTTTACAGACTTTATTTCTAAACTTTATCTTCCTTATTTAGTGGTGTGTTTATCTATTTGCCAAGTTTAATGAGCTAATACTAGGACATTACTTTGCTTATAAATGAATATTTTTCTAATGGTATGGTAAGAAGATCCCCAAATCAGATATTAGATCTGTGGTGTAAACCTATATTTACTGTCAATTTGTGTGACTTGTGCATCCTTCTAGGTGAGGGGTAGGGGTCACCAATGTGAAGGACATCCTCCAGGGAGGGGAATCCTGGGTCTCCTGGTGTCATAAAGAGAGCACTGGAGTACAAGTTTGAGGACCAGGACCCAGAAGTGGCTGTGCTAGTCTTGTACCATGGGATTCAGACTCTGTGAAAACAGCCCATGATATGCTATAGAAATTTAAGAAAAATTGCCATAGTATGCAGATGTTCTGGAAATCATAAGAAGGTATTTCCTTTGCAGATGCTGAATCCACCTCTTAAAATATATACCAGGAAAATATCTTTTAGTGCAGACTCACACCATTTCCTATGACCACTGTTATCACTCTCAAATAGGAAACATGTAAATATGGCAACACACGTGGTATCCACGGACCTTGGGTAGACATAATTTAAATAAATGAGTGGTCTTTGCCCGGCTCCCCCTGATTCCTCTCCTCTCTAGCTTACATAGTAAGTACAGCTCAGGCAAGGATGACATTTCAGCATAAAGCCAACCAGTGTATACTGGACAATCCCTGAGTTAGCTCAAGGGTGGGTGCTTCCTTCTCTCCTGTTCCTGTTCTGGTCCTTGAATACCTATTTCTTAGACAATTCAGAGGTGAGTGAGTAAAAGAGATTGCTTAAAGAGATTTTTGAGGCAGGAAGTTGAAACACGTCTCTGTTATAAAAGCGATCAAGAGCTATCAAACCACTTTAGCAGAGGATAGGAGTCATCACTCTGAAAAGGCTGCACACGTTGCAGGAAAACAGGGCAGGGAAGGGGGACAGAGCAAACCAGCCAGAGTGGACCGTGATAAGATCGTGTCACCACGGCTTCATAAACAAAAGCTCTTCCGCAAAAACCCATGTCAGCAGAAGGTGCACTTATTCTTGCTTTACTGAGCATGAAATGGGATTGAAAGATGGTATTAAATGGATTATTAAACTGAAGAAATGATGTCTTGTGATCTTTCACACCAAAGCCCCCACTTGAGACATGCATTTTCTGTCTGTAAAAAACTCTCCAAAGACTCAGGTCATTTACATGGAACCTGGGGCTTTTAATTCTTAATCTGAAAGTTTCTTTTTTCATCTCCATGCTGGAAGGGTGATCCCCTGGGGCAGATCATTGTTGCTCTCAGTTATTTTATTCCTATGTGAACATGTAGGAAAGGAATCTTTGTGGGAATTTGTAAAGTTCAAACTCAGAAAACTCTTTTTTTTTCTGTTCCAATAATGGAAGAGGAAGTTAGTTTTAAATATATACACTTTTTTTTTTAATGTCTAGCATTTTCTTCACTAGTTATATTTTAAATTCTAACAGGTCCCAGGTTAAAACATGAGCGATGTGTTAAAATCGTGGCTGGCTTCAGATTCTGAAAACAAGTTATATAATGAGGTATTGATTATTAAAAATTTAAAGAACTAGCTGGATGCAGTGGCACATGCCTGTAATCCTAGCAGCTCAGGAGGCTGAGACAGGAGGATCACGAGTTCAAAGCCAGCCTCAGCAATGGCAAGGTGCTAAGCAACTCAGTGAGACCCTGTCTCTAAATAAAATACAAAATTGTTGTGGATGTGGCTTAGTGATGGATTGTCCCTGAGTTCAATGCCCAGTACCCCCCCCAAAAAATTAAAGAACTAAAAGGATAAAATAATAATAATATTAACTTACTTTATTTTTGTTATTAATACACATTAATTGTTCAAACTAACAGACTTCACTGTGAATTTCCTACATGTATAAATCATGTCCACCCTTTTCTACTTTCTCCTCTTTCCTCTCCTTCTCCCCAGTCCCCTTCCCATTTCCTAATAGTCCCTTTTCTTCTTTCAGGTCATCTTTTTTATTTATGTTTTTTAAGTTTCCACATTTGTGAGAGAAAACAGAAAACATGCAATACTTGTCTTTATTTGACTTAGCATGACGTCCTCCAGTTCCATTCATTTTCCTGCAAATGGCATGATTCTGTTCTTTGTTACAGCTGAATGATAATCCATTATGTATATATGCCACATTTTCTTTATCTGTTCACCTGTTGATGGAACCAAGGTCAGTTCCACATCATGGCTATTGTGAACTGTGCCACAATAAATGTGGGTATGCACGTGTCTCTTTTTATGTTGATTTTTATTCCTTTGGATCTATACCAAAAAATGGTATAGATAGATCACATGGTATTTCTCTTTTTAGGTTTTCCAGGACCCTCCATACTGATTTCCATAGTGACTGTACTAATTTACATTTCTACCAACAGTGGAAAAGGGTTCTTTTCTCTCCACACCTTCATCAGCATTTGTTATTTTATTTCTTTTTATCATAGCCATTCTGACTGGGGCACGATATAATGTAAATGTGATTTGATTTTACATTTCCCTGATGGCTAAAAATATTGAGCATTTTTTATATACTCATTGGCCATTTGTACTTTTTTTCAGAAGTTCTATTCAGATCACTTACATGAGAATAAAATAATTGTAATTCTCCATTCTTATGCAATAAATCTGACATTCTTATATATCAAGATCCAAGCCACAAAATGAGGTTGGCATCAAATACATACTTTACTGTTCTGAAAGTTGTGGTTATTTTAATATAGTGTCTTAGCTAAGCAAATAATATCAATCCCAAATATGGTTTTCCCAGGCTTCGAACAGACTGCTAGTTTTGTTTTTGGTGATATCATAGATAATCATAAACTCTACAATTTGAATAGAACCTCCCTCTGAAAAGAACTGAATGTATTGGACTTTTAGAAAGGCTTCAGATGTTCATATGAAATAGCAAGAATGTTAAAAATTCACGAAGACCAAAAAACTACTAGAAGTGGGAACCAGAGATATAAACTGAATCCAGCATTTAACTTGAGGACATTTTCTCCAGTTGATGTTGAGCTTTATGGTCTCAAGGTGAACAGGAGACATAAATTAAGGGAATCTTTCCCAGGATGGTGAATCCTGTAGGAATTACTCCTAGGATAAAGTGTAAAGACAGACTAGAAATAAACTAGCCCTTCAATATGTATCTGTTCCCTAGGAGAAGCAAAGAAAATTGACTAACTGGGTACAGAAACAAAATTGGCACTTGGAGGAAAATATTTCCCCAGAAATCCTATAATACCATCAGACCTCAGATGGGTTTACAGACCAAATTTATACTCGGCAATTGCCCAAAACCTTGAGTTGAGAATTCCTTTTACAGTATTCCTGGACTAAAGATTCTATCCATAACATCACAGAGTCAAATCAAATCCTCTATAAAAACCCACCTGCCCAGGCTGGGGTTGTGGCTCAGTGGTAGAGCACTTGCCTAGCATGTGACGCACTGAGTTTGATCCTCAGCACTGCATATAAATAAATAGATAAAATAAAGATTCATCAAGAACTAATAAAAATATTTTTAAAAACCCATCTGTAATTCAGGCCTTAAATAATTGTCATATATGTGTGAAAGAATAATGACCTTACAATGGAAAACTAAGCACTTAAGCAAACAAGTCTCTGTAAGTAAGACTTAGGAACTGAAATGATAAGAAACAGAATATAAAATGAGTATATTTACTATATTTAAGGAAACAAAATATGGGTTTGAAAATATATGTCATAAGCAAGAGACTATTTTTAAAAATGACCAAGGAGGTTTGCAAAGGAACTAAGTGAAACCTCTAGAAATATATAATGTATGAAATTATAGTCAACAGAAGATTGGGCTTGGCTGAAGATAAAATTAGAAAATGGAAAAATAGATTAAAATAAATTTTTCAGATTATAGCAGAGAAAGGCAAAAGTATCCATAATATGAAGAATAGTTAAGAAACATGTAGTGAGGTATATAAGAAGGATAACATTAGTATAATCAGAGTCAGCAAAGAAAATGTGAAGAATATTAATCCTCAGAATCTAGAAACCCTACAAATTCAAATCAGAATAAATGAATACAAAGAGGTCTGTATTGAAAAAGTTTATAGTGAAGCTGAAAAACATCAAAGACAAAGAGATTACAGAGAGGGAAGATAAGGCCAATTATAATAAAGGAACAACACTTACACTGATAGACATTCAAAAGGATGCACTTCAGGGAGGGACCTGAGATGCAAAAATGAATGATGAGCAAGAAGGGGGTCAACCTTTATTAGATGATTATGTAAAAGGATAACAATAATCTCATATGTGGTAAAGTCAGACTACAGATAGGCTGGGATACATAATAACATCATACAGATCTAAAGTAGTGTGATCAGAGGAGTCAGAAAGGCCCTGTATTAATTGAAAGGTAGAAATAACTTCATTATTTTTGAGTATTGATCAATTAAGTATGCATGTAAAAAAACACCTAGGATAATCACTGAAAGATTAAACAGAGACAAAGAAAATAGATAATAGAAAAGTTTACTGAGCTTCCAAACTAACTTAAGGGTAAAAATATATGAGAAAAATACTTTAAACAGGCAGGAAAAGAGAAGACAAATAGACAAAAAAGACAAAAATAAAAGGATAGAAATGATTTAATCCAAATACTATAGGCACTCTTTATCCTTGGGTTTCACATCCATGGGTTCAATCAACCATGGACTGAAAATACTTTTTTAAAAAAGGGTCTCATATTAGACATGTGCAGATTTTTTTTCTGTCATTATTCCCTAAAAACTACAAGGTAGTACCTATTTACACAACATTTACATTGTGTTGGGCATTATACGTAATCTAGAGGTGACTCAGAGTGTATGTGGAATAGAAATAGGTCCTATGGGGAACTGGATCATCCATAGTTTTTGGAATCCCTAAGGGGTTCTGGAATCAATCCCCCATACTGAGAAGTGATAGCATATCACTAGTTTTAAATACAGTGTGTGCATTAAATTCTCAGTTACAAGACAAAGATTGTCAGACTGTCTATAATACTGTTTAGAAGAACAGCTAAAACACAGGCAATCAGAATAGTTACAAGTCAATAGATGGGAAAATGAGGGAAGAACACACTAATCAAAACAAAGACTGTGCAATATGAAATTAATACAGCTTTTAAGACAAATTACATTTCTAGAGATTAAAATGCTCATAGACAAAATCTTAGAAGACTCAGTCGACAGACTCTATTCATAACTGATAGATCAAACAAACAAAAAATTCAAGCTGTAGATTTATACATAAGTCTGATCTAATTAATTATATAAAATACTCTTTCCCAAAACTTATGAATATGTATGTGTCTTGACATTTTCCATGACACAAAACTGAAGAAAAAAAAAAAACAGTCTCATGATTGGGACCATGAAGACCACATTCTCTGACAACACTGCAGGTAAAAGAGAACACCAAAAAAAAAAAAAATCCTCTGTGTTTAGTCATTAACTTCCTGATATGGATGTAAGAATAAATACTAACAGCATATGTAGATCACTAGATAGATACAGTGACTCTTAGAACAAAACTATAGATGATACTTGTGACAACTTGTGAGGCATGGCTAACATGGATCTCAGAGCGAAGAAATATACTTAAAATTCTAATATTAGGAAAGAAAGACTAAGGGCTGGGAATGTGGCTAAGTACAGTGCTTGCCCCACACCTGTGAAGCCCTGGGCCCAATCTCTAGCACCACAAATAAAAAGGCTAAAAATTAAGGAGTATCTAACTTACAGAGTTAAAGAAATAACAACAAAGTAAACCTTGCTAGGGTAGAATAAAGGAGCTGATAAAGTCATGAAATGGAAATAAGATATAATAAAGAAATTAGATACCAAAAATTGATTCTTTGAAAAATTAATAACATTGGCAAGCTATGGAATCACGATTTTTTAAAATGACACAGAAACATGTGTGAGTTTGAGAATTTAAAGGATGCTCTATAAAACTATGCCAAAATTTAAAACTAATAATATGGAATATTAAGATTTTAATACCAATAAACTGAACAAGTTAAGTAAAGCAAGAAATACAATACCTCTGTCTCTGAGTAATTTACCAAATTTTATCCAAGGAAATAGGAACCTGATGCTTCTATAATTAGTAAAGAAAGTGAGTTAAAAAGTAAAAGTCTCCAAGGAAGAAAATTCAGCTCAAATGGTTTCAACAGGAAATTTACCAGATAGTCAAGAAATAATTTAAATCATATACAAATAATTTACAAATAGTTGTACAAAAAAAGGTGAACACCCTAGACATTTTATGAAGAAAGGAATTTGAGGAATTGAAAATGAGAATTTAAGGAAATAGAACTATTCATTTCTAGAAGTAAAAATAGTATCATTTTCCCCATAGATAGCTTAAAAATAAATTTTATTTACAAGTCCATTAAAGTCAACAAAGTTTGTCAAAATGTGAGGTTTTTACTCTTATCTTTTAATTGAATTCCAGAGGATGATATGCTACATAGACGATGCCTTTATAAAATAACAGGCTGGAACCAGAAAGAGTTTTAAGTGCCTTTAAGGAAGCTATTTGATTTTATTTAATATTTAAATATTTAAAATAAATATTTACCAACATATTTTATGTTGAGAAATGCATGAAATAAACCAGCAAGGGAAAGAAGGCACCTAAGGTGAGAAACTCATTGCTTCAAGGTAAAGAAAGGTACCCACTCTTGACCTCAGTGATTTTCTTGTAGATAACTGATGAGTTTGGAATAAGAACAGATACTAAATTTCCCAAGAAAAAGCTAATAGTTCAAGTTGAAATACAATGGAAATTACTCTTTCAAAAGGCAATTTTAAAAAAAATCATAATAAAACCTGGGGTATGACTATATGCTTTTTTTCCTTAAATCTCAAATTCACACATAATGCTTGAGTGAAGACAAGATAATGCTAATGGAAGGCAGTATCATCGTTTCAGTTTGCATTTTTGCATTTTTGGTAACTATTCCGTCAGTCTAAAGCACAGTAGCAATTTACTGAGAGAAGACTAGAGATGGAAGTGGTGGTGTTTGTTAAAGAGAGATTGATGTACTTCTTTCCTTGAAAAATCCATTCTTTTATTTAATTCATAAAGAATCCTGCCTTGAATGTCCAATTAGACAGTCAGCTACAGGATCTTTCAGATTCATCAATTGGAGTAAAATGTGGGTTGCCTAAATTTTGGCATTCCGAATGATGATGAACTACTTCTTAAAGTGCAGTAGTAGAAGAAACTAATAAAAGATTCCTTAGTGAGAATTTTTAGTCTTAAAAGGAAGAGTTACTTTTCAACTTTAAAATAATTTTTATCATTCATGCAAAAAAAGTATCTCTGGGGAAAAAAAAATCTGTGTTCCACGGTGCTTAGCTTCTAAGAAAGAATGAGCTATGAAGCTGAGTAAAGTCACCAGGGGACTGGATAAGGACAGAGTAGAAAAGAGGTATAAGGCGTGAATTCAAAGTGAGTCCAACAAACACGGGTTCTGTTTTCTCTGTCCACACGCAGGTGTGGAATACATGGGATTTCACAAGCCTCAGGTTTTGTCCTGCTAGTAAATCAAAATGAGAGGATATAAAGGAGTTATTCTTTTTTTTAAAAAAAATTTTTAAAAATTTTGTTCTTTTTAGTTGTATATGACAGTAGAATATATTTTGACATATCATACATACATGGAGTGCAACTTCCCATTCTTGTTCTTGTACATGTGGAGTTATACTGGTCATGTATTCGTATATGAACATAGGAGTTTATGTCTGATTCATTCTACTGTCTGCTAATTGTTATTCCCTTCATTCCCATTTGTCTAATTCAATGAACTTCTATTGCTCACCCTTATTGTGTGTTAGCATCCACATAGCAGAGAGAACATTATGCCTTTGGTTTTTTGGGATTGACTTATTTCAATTAGCATGATAGTCTCCAGTTCCATTCACTTACTACTAAATGCCATGATTTCATTCTTCTTTATGACTGAGCAATATTCCATTGGGTATACTTATAACACATTTTCTTTATCCATTCATCAGTTGAAGGGCAACTAGGTTGGTTCCATAATTTGGCTATTATAAATTGAGCTGCTATAAACATTGATGCAACTGTGTTACTATAATATACTGATTATATATTATATATTATATTATATATATATATTTAGTTGTAGATGGATACAATATTTTATTTATTTATATGTGGTGCTGAGGATCTTACCTAGTGCCTCATGTAAGCTAGGCAAGTGCTGTACTACCGAGCCACAACCTCATCCCCTAATATGCTGATTTTAAGTACTTTGGGTATATATTGAGGAACAGGATAACTTGATCAAATGGTGGTTCCATTGCAAGTTTTTTGAGGAATCTCTATACTGCTTTCCAGAGTGGTTGCACCAATTTGCAGTCCTACCAGCAATACATGAGTGTGCCTTTCCCCCTACATTCTCACCTACATTTATTGTTACTTGTATTCTTGATCATCGTCATTCTGACTGGAGTGAGATAAAATCTCAGTGTAATTTTAATTTGCACTTCTCTAATTGCTAGAGATGTTGAACAGTTTTTCATATATGTATCTACTAGTCATATTTCTTCTTCTGCAAAGTGACTGTGCAGTTCCTCTGTCTATATAATGTTTGGATTATTCGTTTTGGGGTTTGTTTCTGGTATTAAGTTTTTTGAGTTATTTGTATATCCTGGAGATTTATGCTGTATCTGAAGTTCAGGTGGCAAAGATTTTCTCTGGTTCTGTAGGGTGTCCCTTCAGGTTCTTGATTGTTTCTTTTGCTGTGAAGAAGCTTTGTGGTTTGATATCATCCCATTATTTATTCTTGATTTTACTTCTTGCACTTTAGGAGTCATGTGAGGAAGTCCATCCTAAGCTGACATGATGGAGAGTTGGGCCTACTTTTTCTTCTAGTAGGTTCAAGGTCTCTGATCTAATTCCTAGGACCTTGACCCGCTTTGAGTTGACTTTTGTGCAGGGTGAGTGATAGGGGTTTAGTTTCATTTTTGCTACATATGGATTTCCAGTTTTCCCAGCACCAATTATTGAAGAGGCTCTTTTTTCCAACGTATGTTTGTGGCTTTTGTCTAATATGAGATAGCTGTATATATGTGGTTTGTCTGTGTCTTCTGTTCTGTATCATGAGTCTTCATGTGTGTTTTGGTGCCAACACCATGCTGTTTTTATTACTGTAGCTCTATAATATGATTTAAGGTCTGATATTGTGATGCTTTCTGCTTCTTTTCTCACTGAGAATGGCTTAGGCTACTCTGAGCCTCTTATTTTTCCAAATGAATTTATGACTGCTTTTTCTATTTCTACAAAGAAAGTCATTGGAATTTTAATAGAAATTAGATTAAATCCGTATAATGCTTTTGGTAGTATGGCCATTTTGACATTAATCCTGCTTATCCAAGAACATGGGAGATCTTTCCATCTTCTAAGGTCTTCTTCAATTTCTTTCTTTAGCATTCTGAAGTTTTCATTGTAGCAGTCTTTCAACTCTTTTGTTAGATTCAGTCCCAAATATTTTATTTCTTTGAGGCTATTGTGAATGGGATAGTTTCCCTAACTTCTCTGTCAGTTGATTCATCACTGATGTATAGGAATGCAATTGATTTGTGGCCGTTAATTTTATATCCTGCTACTTTGCTGAATTCATTTATGAGTTCTAGAAGTTTTCTTATAGAGATTTGTGACTTCAAAATACAGATCATCTTGTCAGCAAATAGGGATAGTTTGAGTTCTTCTTTTCCTATTCATATCCATTTAATTTCTTTCTTCTAATTACTCTGGCTAGAGTTTCAAGGAATATGTTGAATAGAAGTGGTAAAAGAAGGCATCCTTGTCTTGTTCCAGTTTCTAGAGGGAGATCTTTCAATTTTTCTCCATTTAGAATGATGTTCGCCTTGGGTCTAACATACATAGCTTTTACAAGGTTGAGGTATGTTCCTACTATCCCTAGTTTTTCTAGTGTTTTGAATAAGAATGAATGCCGTATTTTGTCAAATGCTTTTTCTGCATCTATTGATATAATCATGGGATTACTGACTTTAAGTCTAGCGATGTGATGAAGTACATTTATTGAGGGAGATGGCAAGGTCTATCGTTCTGGGTTTTGCACTACAGTTTCATTATTTGGCAAATTGCAAACAAAAACTTATTTAAAAGATAGTGCACCATGATTAAATGGGTTCATCCCAGAGATGCAAGGTTTCTTCAGTATACATAGAGGAGTTATTTTGATAATTGACCATGAGGAAAGGAGGACATGGGGACAGTGAGGACATGAGAAAAGGATGAGAGTGAAAAGGGAGAACTGATGAACAGAAGCTGATAGGGCTGCAGGTTTGGAATGAGAATCTCAGAGGGATGAGCAAGAAATATGTGGGGTGGTGATAATAGATGCTGGCAGTAAAAATTATGTAGTGGTTACTGGAAATGATAAGGTCTAGGTATGATATCCAGGGGTTGAGGGGCTGAGGTAGGTGGAAGACAAGATAATTGGAAGAGAGTGAGAGGCTAACATGCTGGAAGAATTTTACTACACAGATAAAAAAAAATGCCAACAATTATAACAGGAGTGAGTTGGGCACTAAAATCTTCAAGAAGAGCAAGTGCCTGGTGCTTGGTAGTTGTTACTATTCAAAGACATGAAACTCAAAGATGTCTATTTTTTAAGCAAGAATGAGGAAAAATGATCCAGAAGGAGCAATGAAGATTCAGGAAGATTTGTACCTCACCTCTGAGCCCAGTGAAAGGCAAGTTTATAGGGAGAAATGGTTTCTATTAGGTAGGGCATCAGGAAGAAGGGTTTTCTTATGAGGGAGCCATCAGACAAGGCAAGATGCAATGGGAACATTCAGAAAAGAGCAGCTATGGAGACATTAGTCCTGAAGCCTCTAGGAAGAAAGTGGTGAGAATACCATCAGCAGCATCAGGCAAGATCAGGTTACTGACCAGAGTGTGCTAGATTCTCAGAGTCCCTTTGGCCCCTGATAATGAAAGCAGGATCATGCTGGAGATTTCTGAATCAGTATTAGACATGGTCAGATTGTTATCTAATTTGTGTGTGCTTGACTTTCCAGGGAGATAGCAAGGTCTATCATTGTGGGTTTTGCACCACTTTCTTTCTGTACTTGCCTATAGTGCCTGTTACGGGTTGAACAGAGTGCTCCCTTGCTCCCAAACTCATATGTGGAAGTCCTAATCCCACATACCTCAGAATGCCACCTTCTTTGGAGACAGAGTCTTCACAGGGGTAATACCATTAAAGTGTGGTCGTCAGGATGGGACCTAATATGGCTGAGTGCTTACTAAAATGCGGAACTGGGGCACAGACAGTTTGTTACAAGGAAAATGCCACATGATCAGGAAGATGGCTTCAAGCCTAAGAGAGGTTTAGCATGGGTCTTCCCAGCACAGCCCACAGAAGGACTGGATCCTGCCAACACCTTCATCTGGGACTTCTATCCACCAGACCATGAGATTATAGATTCCTGATGTGTGAGCCACACAGGTTGAGGTCCTTTAGTACAGCAGCACTAAGGAACTGTCACAGTCCTCCTCTCTGGTGAGCCTGAGAGCAAGAACTGAATTTCATCTGTGTTTCTCAGGCCTAGCAGCCCAGTACACACCTTTCCCTCACTCAGAGTTAACTGCCATTTGTGTCTTATGTGAATATATGTTTTAATTTAGTTATAGAGCAACTAGAGAAAGGGCCAGTGGAGACATCTGAAAAAAATAGTAAACAATGTTAAATGATTATGGGAATACAAAAAATCCTCTCCTGAAGCCATATTATGGTTGTGCTGTTATATGCAGCCCAGAGCCAGCACTAGGGACCAAAATGCCATTGACTGACTCCAGACTCCCACATCCACAGGTCCTTAGTTGTCTTCCCCTGGCTCTACTGTTTAGTTGACTGAGCCCAGCTTGCATCAACACAATCCTTTCCCCTGGATCCAGTTCAAAGGACTTGAGTTGAGCCTATGTATGACTTTGCCTGTGTCTTCATACCAAATCAGTTGAAGGCATTTTAAAAAACCTGCTTCTATTGAGAGCGGGTGGGGACTGGATCAAGTATACCTTTGATATATTCCTAATTATATTCTGATAATTTATTGAAAGAAGAGAGAATAATTTGGGGAGCTTTGTCAACCTACATGAATAGAATTGATGATGGGGAAACTTTATTATAAATAGCCTCAGGAGTGGAATATATTTGAATGGGATTAAAGATATTTATCAGCAATAAGGGCAACAGTTCACAGAGTGATGTGCTTGGCTATTCAGCTTCTGAATATGATGGGATCCCTCTAACTCAACTTCCAAAGCTACTCTCAAAATTTATAGTTCAAATGCCCACAAGCAGTAAGATTATCATTAAAAACCAACTTCAGCAAAAAAAAAAAAAAAGAGAAAGAAAGAAAAGAAAAGAAACAAGAATGTCAGCAGAAATGCAAAGTTCTAAATTAAGTTTGAGAAATTATGCAGGATTTGGAACTGTCTGAAGTGAACTTTCAGATGTCTCACTCTCTCCCTCTTTTTTTTTTTTCCTCTTTATACATATGTGGTCATCTTTCATGTCTGTGGGTTCTGCATCTCTCGATTCAACCAACCACTGATCAAAACCGTTTGGGAAAAAAAATCATGTTGTTGCTGATTTGTACACAGCTAAGCCTACAATGGTTGCTTCTGTACTGAACACGTACAGGTTTTTTTCTTGTCACTGTTCCCTAAACAATCCAGTGTGACAACTATCTACATAGCATTTACTTTGTATTAGCTATTTTAAGTAATCTTGCAATGATTTAAAGTCTGCAGGAGGCTGTGCATAGGTTATATGCAAATGCTATGCCATTTTATATAAAGGACTTGAGCATTTGCAGATTTTAGTATCCTCCAGGGATTCTGGAATCAATCCTCCTCAGAGACTGATGGAAGATTGTACTTATATATGTACATGTAAATTTTTTGTTAGAGGAATAAACTTTAAAAAGTAGAAAATTTTAAAGATTTTTATGCGTCTCTGACCTCTTCTCATTTATGATACATACCTATATGTTATACGCAACAAAACCACAATTGATGTCAGGCAATGAAAGTGAAAACACTGAAGGTTGTGAGTGAACTAGTTGTGCTAGTTCTCTACTGCTATATAACACATCATCTCAAAACAAAGTGGCTAAAGTAAATATTACCTCTTAGTGTTGTAGAGTTGATTGGTTTCAGCTAGACGGCTCTCTCTTGGGTGCCATCAAGAGATTGGGTGCATTTGCAATCAGTAGCTGGGTCTAGAGTCATTTCAAAGGATTTCTCAGTCATGAGTCTGTAATTAATATTGGCTGACTGTTGTGATCTTAGCTTGGGTTTTCAGCAGAACACTTCTAGGTGACCTCTCCTTCTTCATAGCATAGCACCTATTTTTCCTAAAGCAAGCATCCCCCCCCAAAAAAAAAACAGGTTGAAACTCCATCTTCTTGTATGACCGGGCCTTGGGAGTATGACCTTTCCTCTGAAGTCTCATGCTTGGCTTAATTCAAAGGCACACAACATATCAAGTTGTAAGCAAACGTAGGAAGGGAGACTTTGTTGTGGTCATCTTGAAAGATATAATCTGGCTCTCTGCTTCCTGGCTGCCTAAGCTGAGCAGCTTTTTACTACCATGCCCTTCCACCTGAGGCCCAAAGCAATGGAATTCACTGATCATGGACTGAAACTCTTAAACCATGTGCCCCAAACAAACTTGCCCTCTCTAAAAAAAAAGAAAGAAAACAGGAAAAGATGCGATCTGCTATGTCTCCCTCTTCCAAAATAAATCACACCCTTCTCATATGCAAAACATATTTGTTCCCTCTTCTCAAGAACCCAAGACTCAATGCAGTGAAGCACAGGTCAACAACTGATCATCATCTACACCACTAGTGACTATCCTTGAGGGTGGCTCTTTGGGCACAGCCCCTTTAGTACCATTCCTCCCCATCTGAAAACTTGTGAACTAGAAATACAAGCCCTCCTCTGGCCCCACACACCCGACATCTAATGGTAAGATAGGCTGGGATCACCACTACACTTACCCTCATCCAAAAAAGGTGAGAAGCCAGAGTCACACAGCAGTCACTGTTTCTGTTCTGAAACTTAGCTGAGCACATACTACTAGTCCCTTCTTTAGGGCTCAGACCCCTGCCTTCTGTTCTTCACTGTAACTCGGGCTCTGCTCTCTGAGCATTTTAGTTCTGTCCTCTAAGCCACACTGTCTGAGTAGCTTCCTCATCCTGCTTTGGGTCACAATACCTACAGAGTCCAATAGTTCCTCTTCACTTATTAAAGTCTCTGTCTTTTCTGGCACAAGTTAATTGTGTTTCTGCCAAAAATTGTTTTCTTAAAAACCTTGTGGTTTGTGTGTGTGCAAATATATTCATTTATGACCTCCTCCATTAGAAAATGTCACATCTACAGATCTCTTAGAGATGAGCCTTTCTTCCTCTTCAGATGGTGGTCAGACTCCCGTGGGAAAATACCCTTCATGTGCTGTCATGGAGGGATTCTTTTTTCCACCTTAGATTTTTTTTCAAGATCTTAGCAAAGTATTTTTATAGTCTCACTTTTGGCTTCATCCTCAGGACACTTTTTGGAAAAACTTCTTACCACTTTTTACCCCCAATTTGATCTCTTAGAAGGCATTTCTTGGCTCTAGAATCATTTGCTGCCTAGAGAGGTCAGTGAGAAAGAGTATTATTTCAGATCCAACAAATCTTCTCTCCTTTAAATAAAACAGTTCTTTCTTCCATGTGTCTCCATCTTTTTGCATTTCATCGTAGGCCACAGGAAATCAGGTGGCGATTTCCATAATTTGCCTAGGACTCTTTCTACTCAGATGTTTGACAGTTGGGACTGGCTGCCTGCTGGAACCTCAGCTGAGGCTGTTGCCTGGAGCACCCACGTGTGGTCTCTCCATGTGGCCTGAGCTTCCTTACAGCACAGCAGTGGCCTTCCAAGAGCAAGTACCCCAGGAGAGGCCAGGTGGAAGCTGTATTGGCTTTTATAGCCCAGACAGAAGTTACACTGCATTTCTACTTGTACATTGCAGGCCCACTCAGATTCAAAGGACAGGAAAACAGACCTCCAAATTTCACTCAGAGGAGTAGCAATGGGACATTGTTTTTTTTTTTAAATGCATGTGGGATGGGAACTCTTGTTGCAGCCATCTTGGAAAATCCAATCGGCCATACCAGAGGTATCCACAAAATGCAGCTATAATCATTGTTTGTTTGAAACCATCAGGTCACTCTAAGAAGTTGCAATAAATGATAAACTATAAATGATTCATAATAAATGATGAATTTTTAAGTGATTACAGATAAATCGCTTAAAAAGTTATCAATAGCATACAGAATAAAATTTATAGACTTGCTGATTTTTAGCCCCATTGTACAAAGTTTTATATTAAATAGCTTATATTTGAATATTGGAAAGGAATGGATGAAAATGAAGAAATTTATTTTTCTTTTTTGTTCTATGGTCAGAAAGCCTACCCCAGTAGATAAATCCGAGGAAAACTTATCACATGATAATTTGGCAAGGTGGGCAGTAGAGCAACTTTCTTAACACAATTGTGTTCCCCACGCCTCCCCCAAATCACCCATGACGAACTCAACCCATCCCAAAGAAACCACCTGACCTCCTACATTTAAATCCTGATGCAAGTCCTTGAAATGAAAATGACCATCAAAATAGCACCGTCAACATGTGCACTTTCCATGATTATAATTTCCAATACAAAAATTTCATGTATTGAAGCCCGGGCTAGAAGAACCAATTGTAAGAGGACAACCTAAGGCAGACAGCCACTCTGTGAGTGACGAGGCATCAGCCACATCCAGAGGCCAGGCTGGGGCTGCTTCAAGTCTGCAAGGCCTTCAGGTGCATTTCTTATCAAGACTCTGGCAGCATCACTGAAATTATTTCTTCCACTTCGAAGCAAGAAGAGCTCAGCATTTCAAAAATGCTTCATTCATTTGAAGCTTCCCTGAGGGTACGCATGCTAATGAAAACTCTTTGGAATCTTATGCTTGTAATCTGAACCTAAGAAAACTATTTAGTTGAGCAGAGAAGGAAAAATTTAAGGTTTTCCATAGTAATTCTCCCAAATATTAAGACTGTCTTTTTAAAAAATTAAGCTGGTTTCTTCATGTACAGGATCATTTTATTTCCATCAATACCTTTATAAGGAAAGAATTCCTGTTCCAGTACTAAAACTGTGTTTATCAAATTCCACTAATGTTCCTTCAATTTCTGTTCTGTACTAGGATCTTAAATTTGCATCTCTGTCCCCTAGCCCTACTGAAGCTGCAGGAGACAGGAATGACACAGATTAGCCCTTAGAGAATAATTACAAGGAGGAAAGGGGTTGATATAAAACACACATATAATTATTAAGCGAGCACTGGACCTGGGGTCAGAATACCTCTGTTTTGTGTAACTTCTGGCAAGTCACGAAACTTCCTTTAACCTAAATTGCTTTATAGTTAATAAATACTAATTATTAGCATAATGATCATAATATCTTTCTCATAGTTTTTTTTTTCTAAAAATATATAATTTGGGCTCAGTAAAATGCTTGGCCCAGCACCTGGTGCATAGCAAGTGCTCAGGAAGTGTGAATTTCATCATGATGTTGAATCAATGGTGGTGGGAGTACTGGGGAATGTCTTTTAAATGTACAGTCATAGCAACAAGGTATGGCCAGTCATAAAAGGCAGAATATTGATAACATTAGATAAATAAAAGCCTATCATTCTCCGCCCTGCGGTGCTTCCAAATTCCACCTTTGGCTATTTCTGGAAGCCTTGGGATGCTCTTCAACTTCTATGCCCAATGTCTTCTGCTGGGACTCCCTGCTCCACCCATCACCCTGATCTCACCACTCACAGCCAACTTCATAGGCCATCTCAGCTATAAATTAGCCCAATTCCCTGAGTTGAACATGTACCCCACCCTACATTCCCTTTGCACTTTCTTCACATCATGTTTCCAGAATGGCTTTTGTCTTATTCCTGTCTGCATCCCGATGCCCAGAATAGTCTGTAGCATGTGATGAATGCTGATGTGCATCTGATGTTAACTCAGTAGAAGTCTTAATGAGAATCAAAGGAAGAGATATGCAGCACACATGCCTCTTGGACAGATCCCTGACTTTGGACCAGGTTGTAGCTCTGACTTTTCCCGACTTGCTAGATGACTTTGAGCACATGAATTTTAAAATGTGCTGTTGAACTTGTCATTTTTCTCATCTGAAAAAAATATCTAATGACAGCCCAAAACAATTGCAGTGTGCTTCAAACCTGGTTTTGCTTTCTCTGATTTCATTTATCTTTGGTCAACCACCATCTGAAAATATTAAATGGAAAATTCCAGGAATAAATAATTCATAATATTAAAATAATTTTATTGTAGTCTACTGTTAAAATTCTCCTATTTTATTATGAGTTATTATTGTTACTGTGCCTAATTTATAAACTTTATCATATATATATATATATATATATATATATATATATATATATATATATATATATAT
>NW_025999842.1:62920178-62972962 GCF_001458135.2 Marmota marmota marmota
CCCCCCCCCCCCACTATAGCAGAACACAACCAGTTGGGTGCAAACCAGGAAGTAGGTCCTCATCTGATCTACTGGTACCTTGCTCTTGAACTTTACAGCTTCCAAAACTATGAGAAATGAATGTGTGTTATAGAAGCCAATCAGGCTCTAAACGGACTAAGGCAATTACTTTGTAAACCTAGTTTTGAAAAAAAAATGTGTACCTAATGAAGTTAGAAAGAATGTCAATTGGGGAAGACATTTCTTCTCTCTAGGCAAGAACTCTGCCCCTGGAGCTCACCTCTCACTGTAATATGACAATCCAGGACTTTGTTTTAGGACTGTGACACATGATCTTAAAAAGCCAGAACAACAAAAACGATGTTCTGGTTTTGTTACACCGGCGTGTCCCTAAAATTCAAAGCTACAGGTTTATCAAGATGTATTCCCCTGTCACCAAGGCCACCTCTTGTTGCGTTGGACTGCAAAGAAAAGACAAGGAATGATTGAGTGGGGGTTTCTCCTGTTCGTGTTTTGTACCTGAGTTCTGTCTTAGTCTGCTTCCTAAATAGAATAATCAATGCCATTATCTCTTCCTCCCTCATCTAAATCACATCAGGCCTCTACAGTAGATCGATAGTTACAACAAAGAAGGCCAGGACTTTCATTCCAGGGGGACTCATTACTCTGCCGCCCAGGAGCGGGGTGCAGGTTCCTCCTAAGGTTATCGACTCTTCCACAGGAGTTAACAACAGCTGTCAGTTATTAATCCCTCGCTGTGACCCGCCCACCAGGTTGCCTGTGCATGGAGAACCATCCGGAACCAAATAAGCCTGCTTCCTTCTTCCCCCCTTCTTTTGGTTTCCTCTTTATCTTCATATTATTTAAAAATTGTCTTGTCTAGCAATCTAAAATGTTTGGGACTTCATTGAGATTCTCAGCAAGTAGTGGTTGCATTTAAGCAGATTCACATCTGCTGTAGTATTACAAAGACTAATTAAAATAAATTCAGATCTTAAATTAGTCCTTTCAGTAACATTTATTGCCTAAGCCACTGGGCAATAAAGTATGTAATTCGGTTAAGCTGAAGAGAAAAGTGGTATTTTGATTATATTTCCTAACCAGTCCCCCCAAAAGGAGGGTGAGATAAAGAGACTGACTCTGCGCCCACTTGCCAATTTTTCCAAACACAGTGTGTCCCCTCTTGGCCTCGGTGCCATCCTCTTTGACTGCTATCCAGGACTAGCCTGTCTACCTTGTGAGCTAAACAATGCCATGGACAGACCAGAGGGAAGCCTCTCTTAGTAAAAAGGCTGATCACTGTTGCTTTGGGTTATCTCACCACCCTGAGATTCTGCAGTGGCCTCATTGAGGGGTCTTTGTTAGGAAAGCTCTATAAATCAGGGAGGATAGAATTTATGTTGACTTGTCCCCAAGTATTCAATCCCTTATATGTATTTTTTTTTACTGACTACCAATGTGCTATTTTAGTATTTTAACTCTGCAACTAGAATTTAATACAGCTCTACCTAGCTCTGTATATCTCATTGTGTCAAAGTGAGTTACCCATGGACTTCAAAGACCTAAACTTTATTTTTTCAAAGAAGAGATTCATTTTCAAGTTCAAGAAATCTTTATTGGAAGTCTGCAGTCTGTATATTGCCCAAATTCCAGTCTATGTATATTTATTGCTGTTTGGGGTTTGTTTTAAAGAAAAATGCAGCAAAGAAACAGAAGTGCCATGCATTTTTGCACCTCTGTACAACTCTCCAGAGAGTTTCTTTTTAATACTGACCAGCCAGATTTCCTTGATATCCTCCAAAATACCCTGGTAACTGCAGCCAGTAAGCAGTTTCCGTCCATCTACTAGAAAGTGTGTTGCTATGTCCAGCTGGAGCTGGAGCATGGGGCCCCTCCGATCTCTCCTCTTCTGGCAACTTGGGAAGACCTGGAGCAACGAAGACTTGAGCCAGGTGCTGCTTCCAGATACACAGAGGTCAGAGAAGTTGTGCATCCATCTCCACCAGAACAGCTGGAACGACGGAGGCCTCTACATCCAGGCCATGGAGCTGATGACTGAGCTGCCAGCAAACTTGCTTAACTAGAATGGAGGCCATTAAGAAAATATTTGAAGTTGTGGAATTTCCTCTGAAAACTTTGCTTCTGACAATTTTTTTTAATTCCCTTTAGCAGTAGTATGCCCATGTACATTGAACTTTGTATGTCATAATATTTTTTTTGAAAATAGTTGGCATTGTGTTTATTTAGTCTGCTTACCATTGGCCCTAATTATTCAACAGCAATTCTTGTGATAACGTTTTTCTTATATCTTTCTCTGTTCCTTTGGTATTTCTGCTATGGTTGCCTAATGTTTGTATATATAACGTTTTGCTACAGTGTTTTCCTTTGTGACTCAACCCAGCCTCCATACTATCCCCTTAGAAACAAAGGAAATGGCACTAACAAACTTCCCAGCGTCTTTTTCACTGTGTCTTGGGATGTCCCCCTTGACCTGACTGTGACTGACATCTTTGGCTTCTCTTCACCAGCTGCCCAGCTCTGGGGATTGTGTCATGAAATGTGCTGCCCCCCACCTTCATCTCTTTGCAGATGTAATGTTGTTAGACATTTTTCTACACACTTCTCTGAGTTCTTTTCTGCTTAATCACCTGTCTTGATATTAAAAGATGTTACCTGCCTTCCTGTGGTGAGAAAGGATTAATGGGGGAAGGCTTGCTTTTCTGGATACTCATTTGATTACTGTGTTAGCATTTTATTTCAAGAATGATTTATATCCATTTTTAATTTCTCATGTAGTTTTCTCCTTAGGACTAATTCTTTTTAAATTGCAATTAGAGGAGATAGTGTATGTAGGTACACACACATATGCACACACAGACATACATACACGCGTTAAACACAATGTATTTAGGAGCTTTTTGGAATAAGAACATGTTCCCTGTTGCTCTGCTTTCCTGCTTTAGGATAATAACCAATAGGGGAACTATTGGGAACCCCCTCATGACCCTTTTAGAAGTTCTTAATTAGAGTTAATTTTAAAAATTAAAAGCTGACAACACAATTACATAGGAAATGTTCAAGAAGCTAGGAGTTTGAGAAAAATTTTTGGTTTCAGAAGAAACCCTGGCCTGACCTGACGACAAAACACACCCCTCCCCCCAAACAAAACATACATACACATATATCCCATACCCCAGGAGCTTCAAGGTCTCTGGGATGGAATTGGATTGACCAGGTGGGTAAGGGGAGTCTTCTTTATCTTTTCTTCACCGTTTCCTTCCTTCCTTCCTTCTTTCCTTTCTTCTTTTTCTTTCTGTTTCAGAATTCCAGTGTGAAATATTGACTGACTTATGCCTGGGTACATTTTCCCCAGACCAATTCCTAATTAGAGGCCATTTAGTAAATTGGGGCCATATCGCCTGCAGGTTTTGACCTTTGCTCCCAGATCGTCTCCCATTAGTCCCTGTGCCCTCCAGTGACAGAAACCTTGAAACTTTGGGAATTCCTTGATTCTGGTTTCATTTGTGGACCTTCTGAGCTCGCTGGAATCTTTAGGAGGTTTCCTTGTGCTAATAACCATCTGTCATGCCCCTGTTTTACTGCAGTAGCTCTTGCTGCTGGATATCCAGCCGGGGCCCTGAGCAAACTGCGTGGATCTTTAAATCAAAGAGTGATCGTTAAGTAACATACCCCCAACATCTTTGCCATATAAAACTGCAAAGTTACATTAGGTGTAGCACTTTAACCTTTGCCATGTTGTAGAGGTAATGGTATCAGAATTTGACTTCCATCCTCAAGGGCCTATAAATAAGCCTTGTAGACTCCAGTTTATAGATCTCGGACTTACAATATGTACTCCTGGTTCCTGGTTCCTGTACCTCTATCACTTTCACAACAAGGCAACTGGTAAATTGCCCAGCATCCTGGATGACCTACCTCTGCAGCTCACCTTGCAAGTTCTCTGAAACTGTTTGCTATTCAAAGGAAAGATAGCTGACTACAGGCTCCTAGCACAGTTCAGAACTGCCTGGGATCCTGAGTCCTTCTCCACCCTGGAGGGTGGGCTGGGGACTTTTTTCTGAATTCTCAGGAAAGACTCAACTCTTTCTCCTTGTCCCCCTCTACCTTCTCAAGGTGTGTGAATGCCAAAAAGACAAAAAATTCTCTTATGTGCAATGTTTTTAAAAAGATTTAAATAATTCAAGTCTATCTTACTGAATAGGTTGGGCAAAAGAATCTGAGAACACATTAACTACTGAAAGGTCACCTGCTCAATAATAGTATCAGAATAAGAATTTAAGGAAATTTTAGAAACATAAGCAAACAAAAAACAATCCTGCTATAAATATCACCATATTACTATGCATTTCTCTCTTCCTTCTCTCCTTCTTTCTTTCTATTCCTTCCTTCCTTCCTTTCCCCCCTCCTTTCTCTCTTCCTTCCTATGCCCCCTGTTCTTAAAAATGTCTCTCTTCTAGTGTTAAGCACATCTCAGAGATAAGTTTCTGGAAAGAGTAGCCAACACTTGCCGATACTTGTTTCTACTTCCTCACCTCCTATCCTTCCTTGATCCACAGGAATTTGGGTTCCACTCCTGACAGCTTGCTGAAGTTTCCTTCCCTAAAGTCAAACATGATGTTGCTCCTCACTGGGACATCCAGTAGGCAGTTTTGAGACCCTATCATGATTGCCTTCTCTGCATTGTTTGAACATTGGATGATTCTCTCCACTGTAAACCTGATTCCTTACAATCTCAAGCATCCAGTTCTCCATAGATCTTGCTAATTGCTCTTCTTCTGTTTCCTTCCTGGGTTCTGCCTCCCACACCTGTTAAAGAACCACGCTGTGGGGCATAGAGGCATCATACAGGTGAGCTCTGCTAGACACAAGCACACAGCATCACAAGGCAGAAGGGCTCAAGAGACAAGGCAGCACCATGCATGGTTCAGAGGAAGAGCGGATGGAGAGTCCGTGTTCGAGTAGTTCTGCAAGCCCATGGTGAGAGTGTGGCACTTGGGGTTTTTGGTCTGTGTTTGGAACCCAGCACTGGCAGCCAAAGGAAACTTGGGCAAGTTCCTTAATTATAATAAGCAGTTGGTGAGAATTATCTCATAGAAGGGCCAGGGAATACTTATTCCCATAGAATACTTCTCTCAGTTGGCAGTATTTTTATTGTTAGCTCATATGTGAGTCATGAACTTGTGATCATTTCCTTAATTCTTCAAGAAGGAGCTTTTCTCTCCCTCATCCTGATGAAGCAGGAGGAGCTCCAGGAGAGGAATGGAGAAGCACAGATGATCCTTCCCCCTAGGTGACCTGCTCCTGCTGTGGTCTGCCAAGCCTCAGTCAGCCTAAGCTGGGGAGAGCAGCTGGTAGATGACGAGAAGCCCTTTGACTAGTGTCAGAAATGTGCCTGGAAGAGGGATGGGACCTGGCTAAGGCTTCCCCTGGGTACATAGAATGGTTCAAAGAACTTTCCAGAAGGCATTGGAATGAAAAAACACCCAGTTGTTGTTAACTTCATCTATATCAAGTTTGTCCAGGTCAATAAACTTGTTCTGTATATTTACAAATCATTGACAGGTAGCACTTGTTATACACTACAGATAAAGTAGTGAAGTAATATCCAATAGAGAAATAGAAGCATTTCAGTGGGTCTCCTGCACACCTTCACATGGGGAATACTGCAAAGGGAGGCCCCCATTGGGGCTGCAAATGCCAGTGGAGGACAGGTGGTTCATGAGCTGTGGAGACAGAGAAATGGGTGGTAGGCATGGGGTGGCAGTATCTTTGATAGACCACATGGGAGGGAAAGACATGCAGAAGAACAAGAATTAAGGATCTTAAGATCCAGACCATATTGGGGCAACTAAGAGCATCGTGTGAAAACAATTGAAAATGAAGAAGCCGAGAATGACAGGGAAGCCCAAGGAGAGAAGGGGGAAGCAAAGACATTGTGTGATCGTCCAGAGAAGAGTAGCCACGCCTAACAAGGTGGGAGTAGTTGAGTAGCCCCAGGAAGCTTATTAAAAGGGAAGTTAACTTATAGAGCAGGCAGTGATGGAGTAAAATTGGAAAGACAAAAAGAAAGAGGCTAAGACAATTGACATCATGGGGAACAGGTGTATGAGCCCCTGGTAGAGGCGTGCATTCTAAAAAGAATTGCTGAAAACTCAGTCGTCTCAGTAAAGCAAGATGGGATGAGAATTTAAGAATCCATCAGTCCTGGTTTGGCAGGTGATAGGCAGAATAATCAGCCAGGCCTTCTCCTGCTCCATTCCTGGGATGCAGAGATGCTGAGCAGGAGTCATTTGCGACACAGCAAGGGGATAGTTGGAAGGGACTTGACTTGCGGAAAAGCATCTCTTCATAGTGATATTCTTCAGGCTCAGAAAGATTAAATTGGAAGCCTTAGTGCTCTTGTCATCTCGGAACACATACTGAGTGCAAAGGAAAGCAGCCTCTAACAGAAATTTTTGATTTCCCCTTTCTTTGTCATTATTCAAATCTTGCAACTCAGCTTTTACAGGTGAACTTCTAATTTGAAGAAGCAATGCCATCACTACCAGTTCCCTCCCCAAGTAGCCCACTGTGAGCTGGGCCTCAAGGGGAGTAAGAGACTAGGACTCGCCTTGCTGGAGACAAGCAGAATAGTATAATGGAACTCTCCATTCTGGATCAGTGGCTTCTGACCCCAGGGGTGTCACGCAGAGCTGTGACTGAGGAAAGCCACAGAGCAACCTTGAGTTTGGAGTCCCCTGTTGATAGTATGATGTATGTTGCTGTCTGATTGTTCAGGACATTTCCTTGCAAGGCCTGGTCCCATAGCACTCTAATTAGGCTGTTTGGGATAACAGAATTGGCATCACTGTTTGGACTGGAGATTTTAAGAATGACAAATTAAAGATGCCTGAAAAATACACACTGTCCATTCTGCCAGGATTTCTATCAATATGAATTTTAGAGTAGTGATATAAAGAAATCAGTAACTTCTTATAAAATCAAGGAAAGAAATTACCATGTACTCTTAAAGAATGTGCTCTTTCTATGCCTGATTTGATTGTAATCCTCAAAACTTATGTGATGCTACCCTAGTTTAATATACTCTTGAGATTTGTAAATTGCTTTCACCTAGACTTCCTCACCCAGTTATCACAGTGCCCCTATCCAGTTAGGTACAGAGGCATTATTTGACTTTCTTTACAGATGAGATTCGGAGAGTCTAAATTGGCCAATATCACATAGCAGAAACACAGGCTCCCAGAGCCGATGATCTTTGCTATAACAGTGTGCTTCCTTAGAAATTAGATGAGCCTATCTTGCAGGAGTTGTTCATCTTCTAAACCTGTAACAGGAGTCCCAGGTAAATAGTCAAGTGACCTTAGGGAGAGATGTCTGGAAGCACGTGTCTGAAGTCCCAGAGCTGGTTGTTCTGTCCACAGGTTGGGCAGTGGCAAAGCAGACACAGGGACTAGGCTGCAGGTAGTGGACCTTGGTGTTTAAATGCAGATGAGGAGACTGGCTTCTTTGCTCCTTCAGACGTGCCCTCCACCCTTCACCCTGTTCTGTGCTCCATGCCAGGATCAAAGTACACCCCCACTCTCTGGCCTGCTATTATCTTGCCAGTGAGGAGCAGCCTCAGGCAGTCAGAGGATAAGGTAGAGTGAGTTGCCATGAGCCAGGCCTGTAGACTGTGATCCCCGTGTGCCTAACTTCTGGTGGATAAAAATGTGAATCAAAAGCACATGTGACTCATAACCCTTCCCTCACCATCCCTGACCTTCTCCAGCTCTCATTCAGGGTGATGGGGGCTACAGTGCCATCCATCATTCACTCATTCATTTCTTTCATTCATTCCCTGAAACAAGATCTGGGGGTGCAGCTTCTCAAGGAGTCACTCAAATGCCCTTTAATTAAGCTGGTAACAATTGGGACACCCTGTTGAGACACTAGATGATATTCACGTGGTATTTCAGGTGCATATCCTGTAATGGCTGAAGCATGAGATTCTGTGCATTAGGCTCCATCTCCATCCTTTTTCCCTTTGAAAATGATAATCATTTTTACTGAGTACCCACTTTGCACCAGGTGTTCTGAAGCCTTATGCTGTGATAAGTATTAAAATGGGGGCTTATAGGATGCTGTAACTAATTTCAGCCTCATTCGGCAGTTAGGCATCAAGAATCTTCTTACTAATACACAGGGAGTGGTTGCTGATAATAGACACATTATCGAGCCCAAAGGCTTCTTGGCAGTGCAGGCTGGGGGAGGGGGGAAATGGGAAGCTTTCAAGGAATTCTCCTAATATGGTTGTGTCCATATTCCGCATATGGCTTTTTAAAATATTTTCAACCTAAGAAGATCCTTAAAAGCGGATGCAGGCAAGCTCTGGAGAGATATACCAGGAGATGTTTCCTAGAGAATGTTCTTCTGGTGTTCATTTATCTACATTCTGTCACTCAGCATGGATCAGTTGCTCAACAGCGCCTGTGATCATCTGCAAGCCCCTTTAAATACAGATTTTTATCTCCCCAGATAATTCATAAAGAAGGAAAAAAAAATACCTCATGAGTATCTGTGTTCATGGATACTGATTAGAAAATGTACTTGTAAAAATTAAATGATTGAATCAAAGTTACACCGTGATGAACACTTTGTGGGTCATTTTCTTGAGGCCATCAATGGGTTTAAATAATTTTGCCCTTGTGAGAGCAAACCATCCCCTGGAGTCAGAGTTCTGAAGTGGAGAACAGTGTGAAATGCTGCTTTGGGTGGGGGCTGAATCCCCCAGCTCCCTTTTCTAAAGGAGTTGGGCAGAGGTAGATGTGATGGTGTGGATGGGCAGAAGTGGATGGTAGGGGTGCCGACAGGCTGAGAGTGGACGATGAGAGTGTGGATGGATGGGGGTGGGGGGCTGTGTGGACAGACAGAGGTGAAGTGAGGATATGGATGTGCAGAGGCAGAAGCAACTATGTCCTGATTCCCTTGTACAACAAATTTTATTACAGATACTTTTGCCCATCAAACGCATTGTTGGATGTGAGTGTCACATGTGCCTTCACAGATGTTATTTCAGATTACGCCACAGGCAGCAGGGACTGGACGTGGCTTGCATTTCCCTCTCCACTTGCTAGCATCCCTTGTCCCGGCAGTCATTTGCAAAGCCACATTACTTGCATAACAATTGAGCTGATCTGATGTCTTAGGTAATGATGTCAAGATATATTAAACTGCAACCTACTGACTTAAAAAACAGCCAAAGAAAGAGAGTGATTAGGGCCAAGTTGGGAATGAAAGGGACCTAAGGGAATGTCATCTGTTATGAGAATCTTAAAAGCTTCTAATGACCTGTTATTCCCAAGTGGTTCATGCTCTGTGACTATTGAATTTATTTTTTCCAAACAAGCTTTGCATCTAATGCTATCTTTCTTTATGAAGTAAGGTAGACCCATGAGAACATATTTTACGTTTTTTCTGGATGAAATACTTAGTTGACAACTTATCAGGCAGACATCATCTTTTTTTTAACGTTCCTATATGTATGTTATCATCAATTTATTGTTTTCTGTTAAGATACTCTTCTGTTTAATAACATTTGACAGGCTGAATCTTAAAGGCCAAGCGTCATCTTTACTTTTGTAAATATATTTTATGTTCTTTAACTGAAGATGCTGTCCCAGAACATTTTCATAGCACAGAATGTACTCAGCAAAGCTCAAAATTAAAAGCAAACCTCTTGAACTTAACAGCTGTGATTAATAACCAGTGTTTTTAGGGTAACACATCATATGAATAATTCCCTCTCCATTCTACATGGTAAAGTCTATGATCAGAGAGGCCTTGTCTGTTCCTGATGGCATATAACAGGTATTCATATTGGATGGACAGATGGATGGATGGAGGGAGGGATGCAGTATATAACTATGTGATTTGGGATTGAGGCTGTGTGGGGTTTTTTTCCCCCTGTGATCCTGGGCTTCAGTGAGGCTGCTTTGCATCACTGAGCTTTACAAACATTTATGGGAAGTCAACATCCTGCTGTTCACATGACGAAGCCAAAGTGCCAAAGGCTAATGAACTCTTAGGAGGAGGATATGACTTTCTATTAAGTGAAGGCACTTTATTTGTGGCTTGGAAAATGAGTTAAAATTTGAAACTGCTTTCCCACAAACAGTTTCAGCTTTCAACTTAAAGTACCATCCTGGAAATTAGAAATCTTTTGTAAAAATGTAGAAAAGTCCCCAAATGTGATACACCCATTGAAAAGGGCTCCTTCCTCGCTTTGGCGGTTCAGCTCCTGAGGATGGACCTAGGCACAAAGGCAAAAGTGGCAGACACTCTTAAGTGTCTTTGGGTGTGAATTTATTGGCTTTTTTCATGTTTTTCACTTCCACATGCCTTGAAAAGACTTCATTAGCTCAACCCCAGGACAGACTTCAAATAGTGCTGGGAAGCAGAAATAATATATTATTCTGTTGAGTTTATTAATATTTGGGCAGAAAAGGATGGATTCTTTTTATAGTTAGGCATCATTTTAACATGCACATTATAGGTGCTGGCTTTTTTTTCTTTTAACAGAAATAAATGTAGCTGTCCCCTAACAGGAGCAATTTCCCTTCATATTTCTTGCAGCTCTTGTCCCATGAGGCGACAGATGAGGATGTGATAGCAATACTGATTCTAGTGCTGAGATGCCATCTGATCCACCGGGAGAGCTGGTGGATTCAAATCAATGTCAGCTCATGCCTTCTGGGCAGCCGTCTTTTAGTGCAGGATTTGCTCTATGGATCAGAAAAACAGCTGGCGACTCACAATATGTTATACAAAAGACCTTTAAAATGTTACGTTGTTTCCAGCTATGATGCAGTATGAGAGTCGCTTCAAATACATATAAATTTTTATTTGTACACCTTTTTGATGGAACCAAATCCTGTTGAAGCAACTGGTAAAAACATAATGAAAGCTTAAACTGGTGTTTGTAGAATACTGAGGCTTAGAAGTAGCTAGAAATGTTTCTGCTTTAATGTACATTTTACTGTAAAATGTTATCCTCAGGAATCATTTATTGAAAAATCCAGTCCAGATATGGCCTGTAAAACACAGGCAGATACAAGAACAAACAATCCTTGTGAGTTTTTCAGAATTCTTGGAAAACAGGAACTTTCACCCAGTTATTTTGCTAAGTTACAGAGTAGTTATTTGCTTCCAGGGTATGTTGCTTCTATATGATAGAATTTTGGACTTGCCTCTCTTTTGGGTCAAGGTTTTTTTTTCCCATAAAAAATGTATATTCATTTCCATTAACATTAAAATATTTATGTTTGGGGAGACACTCTGTCCTACACCAGAGCTAAGCTTCTTCCCCTCACTGAGTTTTTTGGTTCTTGTGTCAGTTTCTCATGTTTTTTTATTGGATTTTTTTCACATTAAAAAAAAATCATTTCCTGACTCTCTAGTCCAAGTTTCTGGTAACAATTAGTGTCACTAGTGCTGAAATATTATGTATGTCTAGGAAAAAAGACAAAAAACTAGCAAGGTTCTTGGAAGTTCTGGATTGCCTAAAAGAGAAAGGATTTTAAATTTTCTGAATGTGTTTGACCGATTTTCATGCAGTTAACAGGTATTTGGTCTAATGAGTATCCTAAATCAGACGTGTATTAGTCAAATTTCCACCCCAGATATCCATATCCATAGCGAAGAATGATGACCTCAGATGCATCAATTGAGTGGTTCTTTATTGTCTACAAATTGCTTTCCATAACTCTCAGTTGAATACTTTGATGAAATAATTAAATGGATGTCAACCATGCTGGACATTCTGTGGATAAAGAACTATGTGAAGTACTAGCCTAGTCAATATTTGTGTGGTGTGAATGCTGAGACTGTGATCCTCTCAAAGAGTCTCTTGATACCTTTGACTATAAGCATAATTAGATGGCATTCAATCTTCAAAGAATTTTGATTGATTGATTGATTGACTGGATGGTGTTTTAAGCCTTGTCAAGCCCAGGCAAAATAAATTACCAAGTTCATCCATCTTGCATAGCTATTTTTGTATGTATTTGAATATTTAGCGATGCTAATATCCACGATGTACAATGGCCTCTGATCAGGTGGAGAAGCAATTTTTAAGGGCAGATGATATTTCAAGGAGGGAAAGGAATACCAGAACAAAAGAGCATTTCCTGAATTGTGTCTGGAAATATTAATTCCTAGAGAAATTAATAGGGTTTGAAGAAGAAAGTGGATACACCAGTGAAAGAGACATGCTAAGATATACGAAGTCAACTTATTTTCTTTATTTCAGGACTCATGAGCTTTTACCTCACAGGGCTTCCCCCAGTTGTTCAGGGAAGCAACTCTCCTGCCTCCCATTTCCTATTTTTACCCCCAAAGAATATTTTGAAAAACAACCTTCTATGATGTTGGCTTAATAAATATAAACTTTAAATAATATTAGATATAATTGAATTAAATCCGATTTTTCCTCATTAATTTTTTAACCTATCGTTTATTAGAGGCCAGGTGAGTGCCAGACACTAAGCTAAGTCCTTTTACAAAATAGCCTATGAAGCAGATCATTTTCCTCATTTAGTGGAGAAGGAATTGATGCTTAGAGGAAATTTATAACTTTCCCAAGTTTGCAGCTATAAAGTGGTAGAGATAGAATCCAAACCCGAACCAGAACTGGGTCTGTTAATCATGATACTTCAATGATAATATAGATTTTGTATGATTCTCAAAAGCATCTGTGACCTAAAAAGTTTCGAGAATTGCTGAATCCATATCTATGTTCAGAGACCCAGAATGATGATGTCCTTTTCTCAGTGACACACCACTAATTGGTGAACAGTAGGAGATAGAACCACACCCTCTGGACTCCCCTGTAATGCTGAGACACTGTATCATCATTGATGGCATTTAAATTAGTTGGTTTCAGAAATTGAAGGAAGAATATATTGCTGCTAAAAGTTTAGAGCCGCGTTGTTAGTAGATTATGGAAGTTTTCTATTCAGTTCATTCATTGCTTCATGGTGAAACACTGGAAATGTTTCCTAACAGAAAACAAGACTGTATACATGCTAAGGATACTTAAATCTTTAAAAATTATCTGAGTGTTGATGTGGGTGATGAAAGATAATACCCACCAAGAATACTATCAAGCAATGATATTGGAATGGTAAGTGACTCAACTGAAGTAGAATGCAGACTTTTATTTTTGAAGCTCAAAAGCTTAAGCCCAGCTTTCTGAATGGGGATAATAGTCACTTCTGCAGTGTGATTTGAGATGAGGAAGTACCATCTTGCTGCAGTGTCTCTATTTCTACTCTTACATGCATTATATTACATTAAAGCAATATGTCTTGGTAACCATCTGCTTCAATGAAAATGACTCTGGAATAGAAATACATAAAGCAGATTCTCAAATATGAAACTCAAGGTGAGCTTGGACTTGGCGTATCTCTTTCTCTTGGTGTCAGGGAATATAAAAGATAAATCTTAATGGGAGGAGTCTCATGGAAATGATTAGAAAAATGAAAGAGTGCCTAAGGCAGACAGTCTGAGTTCAGGCAGCAATAATGAACACTAATGTGTAGGAGATGTAGAAAGTGAGATCAGCAGAGGAAAGATGATCCCTGGTGATCCAAGCAGGAGATGTTGGGCAGTACTAAAGATGGTATTGAATATTTTACCTTGCCATGATACAATCCAATCTTTTGCAAATCACCTCTTAACTATACAGCAACATATATGTATAAGCCTCTCAGCTTTTAAAATGTTTATATATTTAAAATGGTTGGGAAAGAAAGTCTGGAGGAATCTAACTCTGGCACTGTCCTTGACCAGCTCCCATTAGGTGTAGCAACTGCTGTGTATGTAAGAGAAGTAGTAGGAGGAGGGTGATGGGGAAATAAAATAGGCTGTTCCAATGTGATCTCCTGAAATAGATAGAAGACTTGCAATTTCACACCAAGATCCACAGCCTGGCCTTGTTTTCTGGTTGCAAATCTGAAATAGCAGCAATCCATCTGTCAAGATGACATCTTTTTATGTTCCCTTTCAATCACTCCCAGAAAAAAAAAATTCCAGATTGATTCTGATTTGGCAGCTTTCTTATTGCCTATCACGTTACAGATATTAAAAGAGAGTAACCAATTTCATTTTCTCTGATCCTGCACATTTTTAAAGTTGGAATTTTATCCATTCCATTTGGGTCCCAAGAATAAAAATAATATAACTTGCAGATAACTGACTAATATAATGATCTGGAGAGCTATTCTGTTTGCCTTAACATAAATTCTAAAAGATGATAGCAGAGGTTTACTCATTCATTAAAAAAAAAAAATGAACCAGTCACATAACAGAAACCTGGGAAGTGAGATTCCTAAGGAGATGTCATTCTGAGTTGAACAAGGCTCTGTCAGAAGCAGCAGAACTGAGACTCAGAATGAGAATGAAGAAGGTGACAAGTTCCCTATGTGGAACAACAGACTACTCATATCAGATAGATTCAACTGGAAACTGTGATGGAGATTTAGGAAATTCAGCTTATGGTGAAAGACTAGGAGGTTAATTGATGTCAGGGTATGTGGAGACCAAAATCTAGGTGTGTCATCAGTTGCTGTATCAGGAAGCAGGGTTCATGGCCTCAGGTCTTGAAGAATAAGCTCTTTGCTGTCCATCTCACCTTATTTTGCCTAATGGCTGGGGGTGATCCGAATGGTGCCTTGTTCATCAAAAGCTCAATAATTGATTGACACAGGATTCCATGCTTTGAGAAAAATCCATTTATATAACACCAGAGTGCACATCAGAATATGTATCAGAAAGTATGCAGTGACATCATCTATTGAAGAACGAGTCAGTGTTCTTCTGAGCATCGTGCCATAGAGCCAGCTTGCTTCTGAATTCTGAGAATCTTAGTAGTTCTTTCAAAGCAAACAGGAGTTGTACAAAAGTACTATGGACTGGGTGAGAATACCAAGCCTTAAGAAGTACAATTTATTTCTATATTTGGAGGTAGAGAGTTTTGTATGTTTGTTAGTTTTATTTTGTTTGGGAGGGGAGGATAGTTTTGTTTTTTATAGGAAAATTAAATTTTGTGATTCAGAAACATTCTGTTTTAAAAGTTGGACTCATTTTTTAGTGATTTTCACATTTTTATTCTTTTATTAGAATTCCAATTTATAATCTAATTGTATTAACCTCTATAGATTTCACATGAATATAAAATTGGTTAGTAACCACCTTTGTGAAAAAGAGCCAACTAACTGTAAAGTCTCATCTTTTTTTCTCTTTGACTTTGGAATTTGATTCGTGATAACTTGAAAGACTTTGGAGTCAACTGACAATACAGCAGATTAATAAAGATCTGTTTGAATTTGTAGACCTCCCCATCTCTTCTGATTGGAATTAATCACACCCGCCTCCTGCACCTGTTGCATTGTTAAGTGGTCATGGAGCTAGTTGAATTTATGAACACATATCTATCACTTCATTTAGATTGAAAGCTTCTTCAAGGCAGAAATTGGGTCATTCATCTTTGGATCCTCAGTGGTAATCCCTGAGTCTGGCATATAATTAATGTTCAGTTTGTTTTTACTAAGTCAAGGAAAGTAGGGACGATATCATCATAGTAATGAGTAAGTGTAACTTTTTGAAAGGTGAGATTTTAACACTTGGGAAATGAATGTTACCTTGAAAGGGAGGAGAGAGCCAGAGAGAGAATGAAAGAAAAAGAAAAAGAAGATAATTCAGGGTGGTCTAAGAATCATTTGTTTGGAAGAAAACAAATATTCTGGCAAAGAACATGAAGATAATGCAGAGAAAGGGCAGCTTAAATTCCTTCAGTGGGATAAGTAAGGAATCTAGTACCATATAGTTTCCATTAGGGGGCAGTCACACCTTTTTTGTAGTTATGGACTTGTATGTATGAACAGGGAACAATCTAATATCTGCCTTCTCCATACTTAATCCGAGATGGTGGTGAAGTACCCTTTTGTACCTGTGAGATAGGGCAAATAGACGTAAGGAAATTAATTTTTTTCCCATTTTCTAAGAGCTTTGTTGAGGTATAATCTACATGCCATAAAGTTCCCCGGTTTAAAGCCTACAATTCAGTGCTTTTTAGAATATTTTAGAGCTACACAATCATCACTGTAATCTAATTTTAGGACAATTTGAACATGCTGAAAAGAAATTTTCTCCCTATTTCTTCCTCAGTCACTCCAAATCCTACATAACCACTAATTTACTTTTCTCTATAGGTTTACCTATTTTGGACATGTCACATAAGTGGGATCAACAGTATGTATTCCTTTGTTGCCAGCTTCTTTCACTTAGCACAATGTTTTTGAAGTTAATCCACATTGTAGTATGTGTTAGTATCTCATTTACTTTTTATTGCCAAATAATATTCCATTGTCACATTTTTGTTTATCATTCATCAGTTGATAATTAGTTGGATTGTTTCAGTCTTTTGACTTTATATCCTCTTTTTAAAAGCAATTGACCATAAATATATGGGTTTATTTCTGTACTCATTTTTTTCCATTTATTTATATATGTATCCTATGTCCAGTGTAATTTTAGGCATTAAAATTAAGAAATTAAAAGCATCCAATATAGAAAGGATAAAGTAATAATGTGTCAGCTTGCAAAAGACATGATCTAATATATACTTAAAACTCTTAAAGATTCTACTAAAAAAAAGCCATTGGAAATAATAAGTGAATTGAGTAAAATTGCCGGATAGAAAATCACCTCACAAAAATCAGTTGCATGTAGTCGGGTAGGGAGAGGGAGCATGGGAGGAATAGATGAACTGTAGATAGGGCAGAGGCATGGGAGGGGAAGGGAGGGAGGGGGCATGGGGTAATTGATGATGGTGGAATGTGATGACCATTATTATCCAAAGTACATGTATGAAGACACAAATTGGTGTGAGTATACTATGTATACAACCAGAGACATGAAAAATCGTACTCTTTATATGTAATAAGAATTGTAATGCATTCTGCTGTTATATATAAATAAAAACAAAACAAAATAAAATAAATCAGTTGCATTTGTTTACACTAACAACAACCAACCCAAAAAAATATATTAAGAAAAAAATGCTATTTAGAGTAGTATCAGAAAGAATAAAATACATAGGAATAAACTTAACCAAGGATATGAAAGTTTGATGCACTGAAAACTATAAAATATTGATTCAAGAAACTGAAGAAGGGCTAGGATTATGGCTCAGTGGTAGAGCAATTGCCTAATACATGTGATGCACTGGGTTCGATTCTCAGCACCACATGAAAAATAAAGATATAGTGTGTCGCAGCCTGGCTGGCTGGCTGGGCAAAATAGCCGGGGGGTGACAAGCAACTTGTGTACATTGATACAGCAGGAGTGGGAGCCGTTTATTGTAGGACAGGAGGGGTATATATACATTACACACAGCTTATCTTAATTAACATAAACTAGATACAGCAGTCAACCAATAAGGAATCTCCACACTTAATGGCTCACTGGCGTTACTTTACAAACCACTCCCTCTGGCAAAATGCCAGGCGCCATCCTGACTTGTTTACAGACCCTAACAATAGTGTCCATCTGCAACTAAAAGTATTTTAAAAAGAAAGAAACTGAAGAAGATGCCAAGCATCATGCCTGTAATGCCAGCAGCTCTGAAGGCTGAGGTAGTAGGATGGCACAGCCAGCCTCAGCAACTTAACGAGGCCCTGAGCAACTTGGTGAGACTCTGTCTCAAAATCAAATTAAAAAAACAAGGCTGGGGATGTGGCTCAGTGGTTAAGCACCCCTGAGTTCAATTCCTGGTAGAAGAAAGGAAGGAAGGAAGGAAGGAAGGAAGGAAGGAAGGAAGGAAGGAAGGAGAAGAAGATACAAATAAATGAAAAAATATCCTGTATTTATGAGCTGGAAGAATTAATATTGTTAAAATGTCCACACTACCCAAGGTTACATATAAAGTAACTGCAATCCCTATCAAAATTCTAATGATTTTTCACATAAATAGAAAAAAATCCTAAAATTCCTATGGAATCACAAAAGACACAAATTATCTAAATCAGTCTTAAGAAAGAATAACAATTCTGGTGGCAACTTACATCCTGATTTCAAATTGTGTATTTTGGAACTATAATAAACAAAACAAAATGGTACTGGCAATAAAAATAGACAAATTGACCACTGAAAAAAAATAGGGCTAGAAATAACTTAACACTAAAGTCAACTAATGTTCCCCAAAGATTGTACATCAAGAATACACAATGGAGACTCTTTAATAAGTGGTATTGGGAAAACTAATTATCTATATGCAGAAGGGTGAAACTGGACCCTTATCTTACACCATACACAAAAATTAACTTGAATTTAATTACAGATGTCAATAAAAACCTGAACCTGTAAAACTTCTAGAAGGAAACATAGAAGAAAAGCTCCTTGACATTGGTCTTGGCATGATTTTGTGTATGACTCCAAAACTGTAGGTAGCAAAAGCAAAATAAACAAGTAAGACTGTATCAAATTAACCTTTTCTGCACAGCAATGGAAATAATCACCAACATGAAATGGAAACAAGTGCAAATATCTGCAAACCATATTTCCAACAAGAAGTTAATAACCAAAATATATAAGTAACTTATAAAACTCAATAACAACAACAATAACCCCAATAACAAAAAAGCAAATAACAAGAAATGTTGGTAATAATGTAGAGTAAAAGGAACCTTTTGAGGCTGGGGTTGTGGCTCATTGGTGGAGTGCTTGCCTGGCATGTGTGAGGCACTGGGTTTGATTCTCAGCACCACATATAAATAAATAAATAAATAAATAAATAAATAAATAAAAATTTCATCAACAATTAATAAAAATATTTTTAAAAAGAACCTTTGTCCACTCGTCGTTGGGATGTAAATTGGTACAGTCATTATGGAAAACAATATGGAATTTCATCAGAAAATACCCAGTAGAGCTAAATGATCCAGCAGTCCTACTGTTGTCTATATACCCAAAGGAACTGAAATCACTATCAATAAGAGATATCTACACCCCATGTTCATTACAGCATTATTCACAATAGCTAAGATATGGAAACAAGTGTCCATTGACAAATGAACAAAAAAAAAATACACACACACACACACACACATAAGCACTAGAATATTAAATAAATAGCCTTTAAATGTTAAATAAATAGCCTTTAAAATGAAGACAACCCTGTTACTCACAGCATGGCTGAACCTAGAGGATACTATACTCAGTGAACGAAGCCAGACACAGACAAATATTGCATGTAGATCTAAAAGGGTCAAATAAATGGCAATTGAGGATAGGATGTTGATCACCAAAGGATAGTGGACAGGCAGAGGATGAGAATGTCTGTCAGAAAATACAGATCTTGAGCTTGAGATGAAAATTTCTGGAAACCTCATGCATAGCACCATGAAGGAGGTTAATAACAATGTTCTATATACTTGAAATTTGCTCAGAGCAGAGCATAGACATCCCACTAGAAAAGAGGTGGGTTACTATGTGAGGTGGTGGGTGGGTTTAATTAGGTTGGTTTGGTCTTCATTTCACAATGTGGATGTATTTCAAATCATCACATCATGCATCTCAAATATATACTATTTTTATTTATTAATCACCAATAAAGGAAGGTGGGAAATTCTGTAAATGGAGCCAGCAGAAAAAGCACCTGCTTCTTTGTTGCTAAGTCCTTAGTACTAGAATTGTACTCAGCTAGGGCATCTATGCATAATTATTCTACAGTTTCTAGTTTGACACTGGTGAATGAGTATATGCTTTTTTTCAGTTTACTTTTAGAAACTGCTCAGTGGCAGAGTGCTTGCCTAGCATGTGTGAGGCGCTGTCTTCAATCCTCAGCACCACATAAAAATAAACAAATCAAATAAAGGCATTCTGTCCATCTAGAACGACAAAAATAAATTTTAAAAAAAGATACCTTCCACCAGCTACCCATTTTCATGCTGGCAATTGTAATGTGAATGAACAGAATATTAAGGCTCATGATGAGATATTACCACGTTCTGTGTTTTCATTGTCATAATATTGGAATTGCCCCTAGGCCCTTAAAACATTTTTTTTTCTTTTCAGTAATCACCAAGATAGAAATTTATATTAAAGTCCCAGGTCATTCCTCATAAATGTGCTGATATTTTGAGAGGATGAAGCATTATGTGTTCATGTTGATCTTGAAACTTCTGATAGACTGTTAGAGAATCCCATTTAGGGCATTCACTGGGTTGGCAATCTTGACATTCTTCGTTGAATGGCCTGTGAAACCAATTTTATAATCATCCTCTTAGTAGTCGATCATTTCTTTCTTCAGAATTTAGCACCAAAATTCAGTGGCTTCTTAAGTAACTCAAGGTAGTTCAATCTAACATGAATGGAATGCCATCTAATGACACACCTTAGTGTACCTATTCAGGGTACAATGATCTACATTCATTTGTATTTTGATCAAAAACCTTTATGTAACCATTATGGGCGACTCATAGCCCATGGAAAATTTTGCCACTAATAAATAATTCTTTTGGTTCAACTCTGTAACCAAGGATTTTGTTATTTTATGGATGTTAACTAATTCACTGGATTTCAGAAAAGTGATTTGAATGGTAAGACATTTCAAACTTTTATACTTGAAGCTACAAAAAAAAAAAATGGTTAGAAGTAAATGAAGTCTCTCCAGTATTGAGAAAGATACCAGATTTATAGACTGAAATACTCAATACTTTCGATATGTCAATTTTTCCCAAATGGATCAACATATTCAATGCAAACCCAGTGAAAATTCCAGCAGATTTATGTGGAAAATGACTAGTTGATGCAAGTGCTAAGATGCTGAAATATGGATGGAGTCTAGGGAATTGTTCAAGAACTCAGATTCTAGACTTAGGCTCTTGGCATTATCATTTTCTACCTCTTTGTGTGACTTTTGACAGACAAAGCTTCACTATTGTTCTTTGTGCAATCTGGTATGCCCACTTAGTTTTTAAATATTTAGATTTTCTGTAAACTGTTCTACTTGTGATTTTTCAAGTGGTCCGCCTACTATGGCCTCATAACAGAGAAAATACCATAAAAAACTTGGCTATCTCTGAAATTTTCTTGTCTCATTTCTAGAGAGAATAATAAGAGAAATCTGTTTCATGTAATTTCTGGCATGATTAAATGAGATAATGCAAACTACTTAGCATAGTCCCTGGCACATAATAGGTACTCAATAAATTGTAAATTATCTAAAGGGAGAAAAAAAAAGAACAGTCATGAATGGAAACTGAATGTTCATATTGCCTTTTAGCTCACACAATATTGGTCATGGAAAAATTAAACAAGATCACCTCCATATAGAAAATGTCAGCTATGCAAATACAAAGAAAAAAGTGATTATTTTGGAGAAAGATAAGCACTTAATCTATGGCATATTGGTAGATTTGATCAGGCAGAACCATTATGACCAGTAAGAAATAAGGATTTATCACAGAACTTACTCTGTGGTGGGGGTTGATGATGATACATATGGAAAGCTGTTGTCTTGGTGTTTGGGCTTGGGGGCTGAATTCATGGTTGTAAGCAGGGTATAATTACAGATAAGAAGCTGGACATGGAATGGGTGAAAGCAAAGGTAAATTGGAATATTAAGATAAACAGAAATCCAAAAGGCACACTGGAAACTTCCCACAGTTCTCTCACTCTGCCTAAACCTGATCACACATGTGACCTGCAGATAACACTGGTAGGCTTGATCTCAAGTGGCATACATGCTTGGCACAAAACCAAGAGAAGCTGAAGTAGCCAAAGATCCAGCAGCTGCCTGACATCAGCTCAGTGCATCTGCAGATCAGCAACAGCATGTTCAAGCTGCAAGCCCTGGTCTTTTTTGTGCCCCGACTTTCCAACCCATTAGCTACTGCTTCACACTCTGTCTTTCAAATCTTACATAAGCTATTTGGTGGCCAACCCTAACCTGGAATCTTACAGGGAAGAAAACACAGGGAAATACATTTTAGCCTAGCTTACTTGTCATAAGCAAAACCATCACAAATGGAAAGAGAATCCTTTTCAATATCTTTCAATAAGACAATTTATCAGCCCATATGTTAAAATTTCATGTCTTATTTCTATCATTGAGCATTCAATCTTATGACAAATATGCAAGGAGAAAGGCTTTGCATGAGTCTGAGATATTAAAAACTGTCATGTGTTGATAAATAAATGCAAAAAAGAAAAATTTTAAATATATGTGTACTGTCTTTCAATCCTTGAGCATTAGATGTCTTCTTATTTATTTAGATCTTTAATTTCTTTCAACAATATTTTGTAGTTTTCAGCATTTGTCTTGCACTTCCCTTGTTAAATTTATTCCTAATATTTTATTCTTTTGATGATATTGCAGATGAAATTGTTTTCTTATTTCATTTCCTGATTGTTTATTACTAGTTTATAGAAGTATAATTAGTTTTTGTGTGTTGATCTTGTGCCCTGAAACCTTGCTCAGGTCACTTATTAGCTCTAATAGGTTTTAAGTGGATTCTTTAGAATTTTTTCTATATAAGTTCATGTCAACTGCTATTAAAGGATGTTTTGAAATCCACAAAAAGTTAAAGAGTGGAAGTACTTACTGTAAGAATAAATTAAATCTTTGGACCAGAGTAAACAATAAAAGCCATAATGTTCTCTTTAGGAACAGCCCATAGTGAAAATCAGATGGAAATTGTCATGAAAAGCTCATTTTGGATACAAACTGAAAAAAAACTGGCAGCCAAAATAAGTTTAGTTCTTGATGAAGAGGTGACATCGTGGCTTTCAAGGTTTTAACAACAAAAATCTGCCAAGGACTAACCACCACCAATCACAGTGCTAGACCTGGCATTTAAATGTTTAGGTCCTCTGCTCCTGACTTCTCAGCTAAACAAGAGGGACAGATTTGAGTATCTCAGAGATCTCCTTTCAGAACAAAAGTATAAAAGAAGGAGGAGGAGCAGGAGGAAAGAAATTGAGGTGATTTATGTAAATTTCATCCAAGATAAAGATGACTAAGGAAAAACAGAACAATGATTGGAAGAGAGTCATGTAGAGAGATTTTCCATTCCTCCCTACTCCTCTCGTTTGTGGGCCATCTCCTTTCCTGACGACCATCTTTCCCCATGTTGGCTTGGCTCACTTGGTTGGTGTTGGTCACTCAGAGGTTATTCAAGCACATGGGAGGCTGAGGCTGAGGTTCTGATAAGTTGAAATGAAGGATATGTCAAGTTTGAGGTGGTCTGAGAAATGCAAATGAAGGTACTGAATGAGGTGAATAATTAATTTAAGGATTTGATGACCCCATGTGGACTAAGGGAAAAGGAAAGTTTACGCCTCAGTAGTTAAAAGAAAGATGGCAGGAAGCAGGAATTCAATGGAAGAGCGGGTTTTGACAGAAAGATGGTGGGATCAGTCTTAGAAGATGATGATGTCACTCTCAGGGGGTCTGATAAGGTCTGGAGACCTCTACTCATTCCCTCCGGACTCTTGACTCAGTTGCAGAAAAGAGTTTAAGGACAAGTCAGGTTTTAGCAGAGAGGAAGGGCTTCATTAGAAAGCAAAAGATAAAGGTATGTGCTCTCAGAGGAAGAAGCAAGCAATCTCAGGACTGAGAAGCCCCGCCAAGGATTAAGGTTGGGGTTTACTAAGGTGCATAATTAGGTGGAATATGTATGATCCAAAGGGTCTGGGCTTCCCTTGAGATTGGGAAATATTGTGCAAGGTCATGTTTCCCCATTGGGGGATCTGGTCTGGCATGGAGGTCTCAGCTCACATCATCTTCCCTGGAAGTCAAATTGTTTATCAGGGAATCCAGTTAGGGGGTCATGGTCCCAAGGTTAGCCTAGCCTCACAAGGTTAATAGTCTCTTTCTATCAAAGTCTTATTCCTATTTTGTTACATTGCATAAATCTTACAGGGGGGCCTGGAAAGTTAGCAATTAATCTGTAAGTTATTTAGTACATCCTTACATTTTGGTTCCTTCGTCTGGCTCCCACGTTGTTTGTTCTGTATTTTAATAGGAATATTTTTCCTTTAGCAATCCAGTATTCTCTGTATCCCTAAATTTCTATCCCAAGGAGACTGAAAATTTGACATTGATTAGTTTATCTTCAGTATTCAAATGAAAAGTGAGGAACTGCTTCCGGGGCAGACTAGACAGACATGGCAATCAATCCACCCAGGGGCTGGAGGGCTGCTTTTGCTCTAAAGAACTTTAGAGACAATCTGCAAAACTCTATTGGGTCTTTGGGCAAAGTGCATGCAGGAGTTCTTTGTACTATTTTTGTAGTAATTTTGTGTGTATATGTGGCCCTGGGGATTGAACCCAGGACCTTGTGCATGCAAGGCAAGCATTCTACCAACTGAGCTATATCCCCGGCCCATAGTTGTTATTTTTTTGTTTTTGTTTTTTAAAGAGAGAGAGAAAAAAGAGAGAAAGAGAGAGAATTTTTTAATATTTATTTCTCAGTTTTTTGATGGACACAACATCTTTATTTATTTATTTTTTTTTTATGTGATGCTGAGGATCGAACCTAGCGCCGGGTGCATGCCAGGTGATCGCGCTACCGCTTGAACCACAACCCCAGCCCGCATAGTTTTTTTTGTAAATTCAAAATTATTCAAAAAAGCAGAAAGAAAAAAAAAACACATTACTTTCTGAGACAAAAAGTTGACATTACCAATATATCTTAAGATATGGGAGATATGCATGTAGACATTCACAAATAATTCCACTCTAAGACTATCCTGAAAGAATCATATTAAACACAAATTTAGCTCAAGATAGCATCATTCAGAATTGCAATATAAGAAACTATCAAAATAGCCTACTCCCCAGAAATGACTAACTAAATACTTGTCTGTCCACTTGATGAATGCTGCTCTATTAATATTTCAGTTTGACATGATGACCGGATGGCAACATGTGCACCTCTCTGGTTTGCAATTAAATGGAAAATTCGAATACAATCGAGATATTAACTGCTTTTAACATGTTCAATTGTGGATATAAAATACACCCAAATAATACAGAAGCTTCAAAAGAGTGATGTTTTTCAACTGATCGATGTGTTCATGTTGTTTTCATGATTATAAAAGTATTTCAGATCAAAAGGTCAAGAAGTATTTTGTGCAAACTCAGGACAGGTGGTTTTGTATTTAGGGTTACTTGCCACAGAGTGGTAACTGTGTTGGCCAAAGTCTTTGAGTAGAAGAATGGAGAGAAAGGGGATTGAAGTGGGCCAACAGGGAGCCATGGAAGGTTCCACATCTGGAGGAGGAGAGGACCACGTTGAGGGGGAAGTTGATGGAGGATTAACTAGAAAGGACAACACTGAAATATATGTGGTTGGTTGGTATCTGTAGGCTGTTGGTGCTAAAAGGGGGTGGAGTTTAAGATAATCAGATCCTGAAAGGGGCTGAGGAGAAAGGGGACTGAATAAAGAACTTACCTGTTTACTAGGGATTTCCTACAGAGGGATCTTTAATAAAGACAAACTGGCTGCTGTATTCAATTCAAGCACAACTTGTCTTCTGCTGTTAATTCTTATGGTTCGCATTGATGCTCTCACATGAGAGATGGAGTTTAGAAACTGCCATGAAAGGGATTTGGGCCCTGATAAAATATTTGCAAGCCCCTCCTGGTGACCTTGGAACTGAAAGAAACTCTGCTTTCCTGTGTGGGAGAAGGTTCCCGACTGCCCTTCCAGCAGCATTTATCATCAGAAAACGGCTCACTTCATAAGGTTTATAACCTTCCATAAAACTGCAGAACATTTTATTCTTTTTTCATTAAGCCACCTTTGGAATCCTTTTGGTCCCTTTATAGTCTCTTATTTAATCTGTTTTTTCATAGACTAAAGGGAGAAAAAATTCTATCAGTGGTCAAAATAGTAATTAGATGGTATAAGTCACAGCCTAATGGCTGGAAGGCATGCGTCCTTCCTAGTTATCGCCTCCATCTGCCTTCATCAGTGAATTCTTTTAACTCCCAAACACATCTTCACCTTCTTCTCCAACAATGGGAAAAGAAATCACCCAACTGTGCATTTTCCCAATTACAAGAGTTACTAATGTTTGCATTCTTTTCTATTAAAGCATCATTCCCATGGCGTGAAAGATCTTCTACCAAACTCTACAGAAAGCATGAATTAATAAAGCATCAAGAGATTCTATTTCCTATATTGAAAACTCTTCCATTTGCATAAAAATCACTGAATATTTTGGAAATAACTTTAATCACAGAGAAAGGACCATTAAAAAAAAGGAACCCTGCTACAAAATAAAGCTAAAAACCACATGCAGGTTTAAAAAGAAGAAAATATCAGCTCCACTTATTCCTGAAGGATTTTTTTTTAAATCTTTTAATTAATGACAGCCCTCAGGGCACTGAGCAATTGTTAATTAAAACAAGGAGGAAAGTAGAGGAAGTAGGCAAAAATGCTAAGATGAACACATTTCCTTTTCTCTGCAGGAGAATAACATTACCAAGCCAACATTAATAAATATGAATACTTTTGAGAGAGAGTATATAAAAATGTTAAAAGAAATTCTAACTCAGCTTGGCATGCACTAGCAGGTGCATAAATTAATTGGGGCTCCTCAAGAATTATAAACCACAGGGTGTCACCTTTTGTCTAATTGAGTGGTGGCAGCGACCTCCCCACCCAGGACAGGATAGAGTGCTTCATTCTTGGCACAAGCTGACTTCTGTCGGGGGTAGTGCCTGATCAAAGGTCTTCTAAGGGATTTCATGCACTTTTATTCTACCTCTGGGCGGGCACTCACGTTGGCAACCGCCATCATTATGAAACATTTCTTAAACGATTGGAGTTGGGAGAGATCCTAGCTGCCCATTCAATTTATTGGCCTTTCCCTTCTCAACCATTAAATTCTTACTTAAAAAAAAGATAATAATAATGATCAGACCTTTTGGTTCACCCCCAGTGCTTACCTAATTTGGGCAGGTTATTAGTGATGACTTTTTCCTGTCCTTCCCTATCACTTTTCCCTGTACCCCACATGAAAAAGGCTTTTATCTTTCTCATGTGCTCAGAAATCTACTTAACAAGCAGAGCTTTAGAAGTCCTGAACAAAAAAAAAAACAAAAGCAAGAAAATTTGTTTCTTTATTTGGAAGATGACAGAAGCCAGAACCCCTATAGACTGTAGGTTTAGGATGAATAAAGTCATTCTTTGAAGTTAGAGCAACCTGAGGTAGCTTTTCCCAATTTTTCTATGAACCTGGTTTTACATAGCCTTATAGACTTTGTATCAAAATTGATTTTCAAAAATAGAACTCAACTCCTTAGGGTTTGGGGTTCTTTTCCCCTTTAGTCTGTGTGTGCACGTTCCTTTGATGTCCTGCATGGGAAGACATCAGGGTCAGCTCATGGGGGTCAGTGTCATTTACCAAATTTCTCAGATGCCAGGTAAGATCAGTAGCTAGGAGACAACTTTGAATTTCATTTTGCTGTTTGTAGTCGGAATATATTCTTCACTACAGATAAGATCTTGCCCCCCTACCTCTCTGTCTCTAAAAGGGCAAGCTTTAGGTAACCAGAAAGCTATATTGTTCTTTAAAAAAAAAAGAAAGAAGGAAAGAAAGGACTAAATTCCTGCTTATTTTAGCCAATAACTTGGTCAAGCATAGATACCAGGATAGAAAAAAACTCTGCATCTTCTCTTTTCCTTGCTGTGAGGATGTCTGTTGGAAGACTCCTGATTTTCCTCAGATGCCCTAAAAATGCTTTGTCCATTGCTTATGCTTATGCTTATGAACCAAAAGAGATCATTTACAAGGGCTTGAAGGGAAAATATCTAACCCATCTACACTGTATGAATTTTTGTTCTCTTCACTTATGCATGATTAATTAGGGATAATAGTTTATATATTATTTTAAAAGAAAAAATTAAAACTTTTTGCTTTGTTTTGTAATGTGAACCTGCCTAAGAATCACTGTGCATGCTCATGAACAGAACTGTTTGTGGGTGAAGGACATCCTCATGTTAGAGTGCTTGTTAGCTTCTGTGAGGCCGTGGGTTTGATCCCCAGCTCACAAAACAAACAAACAAACAAACAAACAAGCAACCAAAAAAAACTCTTTTTGTTCTCTCCCCCCACTGCACAGATATGGAGGCAGGACCCAGGAATATATATATATATATATATATATATATACTGTCTCNATATTTTTTTTTTAAACAAGTGACTGTGTGACATCTTTAAAAAATGACTGTGAGTCATTGATAGACCAAATGTTTCATAGGATCATATGATATTTTACTGCAATATATAAGAATATGGTATATAACTTATAAAATGTTTTGTTGATTTTTATTCCTATATGAAGCATGTATTATGAATACATGTAGTTATGATATGTAGTTGCAAATACCTATGATACTCCACCCAAACTCCTATCCCTCAGTAGTAGCAAGTACATCAGACTCAGAAATATAACCTAGAGTCCAGGTCCAGGAGTTTGAGCCATAGCTGGAGAGCAGAGTGAAGGTCAGGTTATGATGTTAAGGTGGGATATACCCAGAAGCAAGAAGAGGAGAAAGAGGGAGAGAAGATGTGAAGAGAAGGGGGTAGGGAAAGAGCAAGATTCCAGGCGTGGAGACAGGGAGTGGGCAGGTGAAATTCTAACCACACCAGGTTTGGAACTATGGACTCACCTTTCCCCCATGGGATTTTAAACTGCAGACTGGTATTTGAGATATTTAAGTTATTTTCAAACCCGATGTCCAGCCACAGTGGAAGTGAAGGCGGCATAGAAGGAAACAAAGACCTTGGCCAGTTCCAATGTAGACTGCTCTTTGACGAGGAGGTGCTGAAGTTCTGAAGGAGCTGTTCCCCACCTCCTTGTCACCTGCCAAGAGACGTCATATTCTGGATCCAGTCACATTCATTTGGGAGTTCACTGAGAAGAGCTTTAATGGGTCTCCCATAGGGATGCCGGGTGCAATGGGGTAGAATTATTTTTAACTCCAGTGTTGCTTCGAGTAAGATAGATGATAACTAAAATTTCCAGAGAACTTTAAAGAAGCTTTTACCTTTCAGTGATTTCTTCAACCCACTTCAATCCTTTCACTGGGTTGTCACCTTGATTAGCATTTGATATCAGCAAGTGTGAATACACACTCCATGTGATGTGTGCAGCCTGACACATGAGCTCTCTTCAGACTTTTGCTAATCAGAGTTTGTGAGCTGTCTCCAAATTGAATTGCCTCCCTCCTCTAAGACTTGGGTAACTATGACAGATTCATCAATGCAGCTTGAAGGAAGGTTTTGACAGCTTTATATTTTAAAATGTTCATTTATAAATATATAAAAAGTATATATTTCTCAGCAAAAAGCATTTCTGGAAGCCTTCTCAATACATTGATGATTGTTATAGTTCAGATATGAGGTGTCCCCCTGAAGTTCTTGTGTTAGTGCAAGAATTTTCAGAGTTGAAATGATTGGGTTATGGGAGCCTTAACCTAATCCATTGATATGGATTAATTTGGCAGTAACTGTAGGCCGGAAGGGTGTGGCTAAAGAAGGCAGGTCACTGAAGGCATGGCTTTGAGTTTAATGTTTTGTCCTGGTGAGCAGAGCTTTCTCTGCTTCCTGCTGCCATGTCCTGAGCTGCTGTCCTCCTCCACACCCTTCTTGATGTTCTGACCCATTTGATCCCAGGGCAATGGAGTCAGCCATCTATGAACTGAGACCTCTGAAATTGTAAGCTAAATAAACTTTTCCTCCTCTAATTGTTCTTGTCAGTTCTTTTGGTCACAGTGACACAAAGCTGACCAAAACAATGGTTGAAACTAAGAGTAATAATAATTTTTAAATATGCTTAGCAGTAGCATCGTTATATATCTTTTTATGTCTTTGTATGCATTAGATTTCACTGTTAAACCTAGGAAGATCTTATGGTATTAGGGAATTTGGATTCTATTTCTTTGTATCATTCACAAACAATGCATTTTCAATTTTTAAGTAGTTCAACATATGGAGAGAATGTTACACTCTGAAAGGGCAGATTCCGATAGCACTGAGACCTCAGTGTATCCCCATCACCACCCACGCTTCCTGTTATTTGATGTTTATATACCATTCCTACACTCAGCGCTTTGCCCTGTCAAATTTTGTGTGTGTGTTCTCTTCACTGTGCATCATTTCTACCCAACATTGATTGAGGGTGGATATTTATAAGTTGTTTAAAAGGAAAAATTGAAAGAAAAACCCTACTATATGCCTGGCACAGTGGTGCATGCCTGTAATCCCAGTGGCTCAGGAGGCTGAGGCAGGAGGATTGTGAGTTCAAAGCCAGCCTCAGCAAAAGAGAGGCAGTAAGCAACTCAGTGAGACCCAGTCTTTAAGTAAAAATTAAAAATATGGCTGGGGATGTGGTTCCTTGGTTGAATGCCCCTAAATTCAATCCCCAGTATCCCCCCATACCACCACCAAAAAAAAAAAAAGAAAGAAAGAAAAGAAAAGAAAAACCCTACTGTATTTTTCAAAGTGTGGAGAATCACCTGGTGATTTACCAATCTAGGTGCCAGGTTAGGAATCTGTATTTAGAAATCTGTCCAGTGATTCTCATGTATAAGAAATACCAACAGACCCGAAGTTTTCATCATAAGTCAGCAGTCTTTGCATTGTGCCTCAACCCCAACCCACACCCCGTGGGTCTCTAAGTCATGATGATTCTGAACCCTCCCTCCTGGACTCCTCCTCCATTCTATCCCTTCTGCTTCTGTGGCCCATAGTTGATTATATCTGGTACCTGGTCTCTGGTTTGACCCCTCCAACCTACCATGCACATTATCTGTGTGGTTTTGGTTAACCCTAAAATGACAATTTTATTTACTGATTCACTAACTCCACATTGTATGTTGAAATCTAAGCCCCTGGATGTGGCTTGCAAGGCTAACCCTTTGTGATAGGTCTCCAGGCTCCCCATCCTCCTGTGATCCCACCTGACCCTCTACTCAAACCACACTGAACAGTTTTTCATTTTCTGGAGACACACTCTCTCTCTCTCTCTCACCAGTGTTCCTGGGCACCTTCTCCCATGCTGCACACTGCCTAGAATAACCACACTCCTCCTCCCACCTCACCCCTGCCCTTTACCACGTGGGGAAATCCTATTCAGCCCTCAGAATCTACTCTAAAGTTTCTGCTATGGTTTAATGTGTCCCCTCCTAAAGCAGGTGTTTTGAATGTGACAGTATTAAGAGGTGAGGACTCAAGAGGTAGGTGGCTGACCATGAGGGCTCCTTCCTCCTTTCCTGAACCTAACCATGGGCCTTACAGAGGATTTTGAAAGGGGATGCTCTCCCTCTCTTGCTTTTCTGCCTTCTGCCACAAGAGGGCAGTGTGATTCTCTCTGAGGGATGCCACTCTCACCAGATACCAAATGCCAGGGCCTTGATGTGGGACTTCCAGCCTCCAGAACTGCGGCAGGTTCCTGTTCTTTACAATTACCCGGTCTGTGGTATTCTGTGATAGTAGCACAAAACGGAATAAGACAGTTTCCTTCTCTGTGATTCTCCCGGCTGATTGAGGCCCTTTTCCTGTGCTCCATAGACCCAGCATAGCTGTCAGTCTGAACTCTTGTCACACATGCGGCCTTGGTGTGTTGTGTCTCTCTGTGGCTCATCTTGTGTCCTTGGGATGAGGGAGCAAACAGGTGCCAGGGACCTGGACCAGCTGGGATGCCAAAGGCCATGTAGGAAATCAGGTGTGAACTCTACACAGTTGGAAACAGCATCAGCCCCCAAAGTGATTGTGCACTGAAAGGAGAAAGAAAAATTTGGGACATGAAAAGATTCAAGTTTTTCAGCTAATGAAAGAATGCCACAGAGTTCGTCATGGCGTCCACAGGAAACCAAACATGGGTTTAAATTTAAGCAGAACATATTTCACCGGAATCTAAGGAAAGAGAGCTATACTACAGAGCTAATAAAAGACTGAAAGAGAATAGCAAGAAAAATTACAGAATTAGGTTCTCTTCTGTCTCTCAAATGAGAATAGGTAAATGTGTATCTACTGGTGACCTTGGGGAAGGTAGTGCAATTTACCTTTCTCAAATCTTTCCACATATTTTGAATAAGGTTGAGATTCGTTGTTAAATGTGTCCTCATTTCTTCTGATTGCTTTAGGATAATTTCCTAGAAGTGTAATTAATTGATCAAAAGATATAAACCTTTTGAACATCCTTGATGTATATTGCTAAATTGATTTTCAGAAAACACTTGTCAATATTTCCTCTTCTGATAAGTAGAAAGGGCACTAATTGTTATTTTATTTATTCCTTCATGTATTTGTCAAATATTTCTGTAGAACTAGCCATTCCAGTTTCTCAGTTTATAAATTGGTTAGTTTTTATTTCCATTCTTCTCCTGAGTCTTAGCATTTTTCTTTATTTGAAAGAGTTCTCTTTAAGTGAAACTATTAATCCTTTGTTTCATTTCTAGAACTTATTTCCTTAATTACTATTTGAATTTTCACTTTATTAGTGTTGTTTTGACATATGGAAATGTACCAGGGTTATAAATCCACTCAGTACAGTGTTTCAATGTGTAGATACAATATGGTGTGGTTATTTTTTCTGTAATTTTTCTGGTCTTCCTTAAAAGCTCTCATTCACTTAGTAGGAAGGCAAAATGAACATTTAGGCATTTTAAAAATTTTAAATCTAGTCTGAGTGGATCATTTAAATAATCCTTTTGAAAGTTTGGGTTTTTTTTGTTGTTTGTTTGTTTGTTTGTGTTTTTGTTTTTTTGTTTTGTTTTTTGGTATAACAGCTCAGTCTCAGTTGTTCCACCCACTTCTCTGGCTCTGTTCCAAGATGGAATTGCGTGCCCCCGGCAGAGGGGGCTCTGGTGCCTCTTGTTGGTGTGGTGAAGAGCGACTTGGATCCTCCTGATTATTGGGAGCACTCACAGCCTCTTCATCTAATCAATCCCCCCTCCAGCTGGGCTCTCTTTGAATGGTTGCTATGGCGCTCTCTCCTCTCTGCCTGGATCTCCTGGGGAGGAAGGCTCAGCCCCAGCCCCGGCCCCTCACCCTCACCATGGTGTGCCTCGTGCCAGGTTAGCAGGCTCTTAATTCAGTTCCAAGAACCTGGAGGCAGCAGGTCCCCGAAAGCCACCCTTTCCAGGCCGCCTTGCACCTGCCCAGCTACCACCGGGTTTACCTTGATGGGGTTGCTCCCAGGTGGGGGAGGAGCCGTGCCGAAGCTCTGTGTATCTGACACAGGTGCTGGGATAGAGACAGATTCCTCCCCCTGATCCCCCAGATCAGGGCCTATGCAAGGACACACTCTTCTGGACTTGTCTTTTCTCCTATCTTATTTCTTCCTTCTTCCTCACAGAATCCCTCTGTGGATTTTTGTTTATTAACTTACTGTTTTAATCAGCTTTTGTGTCACTAACACCTGACAAGAACAACTTAGAGGAGGAAATTTATTTGAGGCTCATGATTTCCAAGGTCTTAGTCCAGAGACTGCTGACTCCATTGCTCTGGGCCAAGGTGAGGCCCGACATCAGGACGGGAGGCTGTGAAGGAGTCCTGATTCATTGTTCATGGTGGCCAGGAGGCAGAGAGAGAGAGGAAGGGGCTGCAGGGAAGATGCCCTTCCAGGGCATCCCCCAGTAAGGCACCTCCTCCAGCCTCACCCCCACCTGCCTACAGTTACCACCCAGTCAGGCCTTCAAACTAGGATGGACTGATCAGGTGACAGTTCTCACAATTCCATCACTTCACCTCTGAATAGGTGCACTAACAGGAGCTTTGGGGGGACACCTCACATCCAAACTCTGACACTTGCCCTGCAGTCAAAGCATCTTCTTAGCAATTAGGAGTAACAGTCCCAGCCTCAGCCTCCTGGGAGAAGAAGCACATCTTCTCTCCACTGCGGGAGGATCCCCTGCGGTACAATGCACTCTTCCCACCTCTTGATTATGCTCCATGGTAGCTAAACAGACTTCAGCGTTGACTGAGCTCCTCCATCCTGATTTTCCAGGCTAGCTCAGCTGAGCAACTGACCATCTCCTCTGCCCTGGGGAAGTCACCCATGTGGCCCACCCTCTAACGATGAGACTAAAAATGGTACATGAATAGTGGGAAAATTAGGATTCATCTGTTTAATCTTGGCAAAATATTGTCCAGATTATATACATTTTCAATTTATGTGTAGCCATATCTTATGTTGTATAATGGTTATGTGTGAACTTAACTGACCCACCAGGTACCCGGTTATTTGCTCAAACATTCTGGATGTTTCTGTTAGGGTGGTTTTGGATGAGATTAACATTTAAATCAATAGATTGACTAAAGCAGATAGCCCTCCTTACTGTGGGTGGGCTTCATCCAATCAGTAGAAGAGCTGAAAGGAACTGAAGAGTGATCCTTTGTATAGTAGGAGAGGACCTCTTCTGCTTGATGGCCTTGGATTCAAAGGGAGAAATCTCCTCTTATGTCTCAGGTCTACTGACTTTCAGATGAGAACTACACTATCAGTTCTCCTGGGGTTCCTGATTACCAGCCCACCCTACAGATCTTGGGACTTTCAGGCCTCCAATGATCACATGAACAATTTCCTTATAATAATTCTCTGAAAAAAAAAATATATATATATCATCTCCAAATGGTTATATATGTTATAAATTATTACTTCAAGTGCCTCTTAAGATACAAGTCTCCTTCATAATGGTTTATTTCTCTGAAGAACCCTGACTAAAACACATTGCTTTTACTTGTGGAAAGTTATTTACCATTTACTTCTCAGGCAAATGTTCATCTGTAGCTTCTTTTATTTTTTGAAGAATTCTGTTCCTTTTTAAAAGTCTCAAGTCCATATGGGATGTATTTGAGCAAATGTTGTGAATTAAAAGTTCAAGCCATTTTATTTTAAAATAAATAGTGTTCTCACAGCCTTTAAATATTCTCCTCCTTGGCTCACACATGCTACAATTTTCTAGTAGTTTTTTCTTCTTCCTTTCTGCTCTTAAATGCGAACATTCCGTATGTTCCATGTTTTCCCTTTTCTTCACCACCCACGTTCTTGTAACATCACGTATACACTTTCTGCAGCGATGTCTCCAATGTGTAGGGACAGAGGCTGGAGGCTGTGTTTTAACCTGGACATCTTTGCTAGACTTTTGCCCCAGCCTTCTAACTTCACATGAAAGAGCCAAATCTATAGCCAATGAATGCATCCTACGGGTACGCTGCTGAGCCCCAACCTTCCTCTCCCCTCCCCTCACTGCTCATCCTCCATACTTCTCGATCCCAGCCATTCGAGACCCCTCCTTCCAAGTGTTGCCAAGATCGTCTTTCCATGATGTAGAGCTCTTGGATTCTATTTTCCCTTGAAATTCTGTAGGATCTTTGGGGACAATTTTAAGGGCAACTCCTCTATGGCACCTAAAATTTTTGAGCCTCCTCTCTTTATTTAATTCTCATCATGCTTTATACTTTTTCAAGGGGACTTATTCACTTGACTTGGTATGACAGATATTTACATTTGACAATTTCTCATTCTCTGTTTCGTGCATCCTGTTTGTAAAGTTTCCACTCCATTCAATAATGATTCCAAAGGGCGACACTTTGTAAATAAAGCTGAAATTGAAAAGCAGGTAGGTTGGATAAATTGATAATACAGAACTAAAAAAAAAAAAAAAAAAAAAAAAAACCACTCGTAATGTCTGTATGAAATTCATGATCAGCCCTTTTGGAAATGCCATGCATTGTCTCCATTGTTCCCTCCCCTGGTCACCCTTTTCCACTCATACACTAAAGGACAGAATCCACACCATGAAATTTGTCTAATCTGCACTCTCAAATACCTTAAACATTACAGATTCATATTGCTAAAAGAATAGATGGATGAATGAAAGCAATGATCACCTATAAATAATAAGTGTCTTATTGATAGAGGCCATAAAATACATGTTTTTAAGTGTTCTCCCTTTTCAGAAGATTCCTCCCAACCAGCTCTTCAGTGAGGTGACCTGCTCACCTCTGCCCTGCCCTGTGGCTGCCCAGAGTGATAGCAGACAGCCTGTCAGTCTAGGACCCCTTCTTTTTAGGTCCAATCACATGCATGTAATCAGACTTCAGTGCTTCTTGTCCCAGGCTCCAAAATATTGCTTGTAAGAAATTACTACATCTGTAAAATAACAGGGGGTGCCAGAGCTCATAGCAGATGTGAGTAGCAAAACTCAGAAACAGCTTTCATATGCAATAAATTCAGTGATTCCTTATAGTCAAAGTTACATATGAACCAAAATCTCCCCCACTGTGTGGCAGAACAGGGAGTCATTCTGTCCAACGAGTCAGGCTGTGCTTTGTTATGACCACTATAAGCATTTGCATTTCTAAGCAACCTTGATATTAATTATGTGTCACCCGGGTGGGCAGAAGTGGTCCAGGGAATATTAGTGTACATACAAACACCCCCTCTTCAGTTAAGGGAGCCAGCCCTCCACAAAGTAATTGCTCCCAACTGTAGCTATAAATGGGTTGCTAATCAGAAAGGCCTCAGGACAAAGGTAAGTGGGATAAATTCCTATTTACTGAATTAATATTACTGGGTCCCCAATGCCCTTCTCCTTGGAAGCACTTCTGGCAGTCTGATTTGGGGTTTTTATCTGGCCCTGTTCTGAGACTAGGGCTTTGGGGCCTATATTAATTTTAGATCCTAGTCTGTGGAGATTAGTCAGTTCTATGAACTCTAATGTAGTGGCTGAAACAGTTTTCAGGAGCAAAAGTGCTTTCTTATCTGATCCATACTCTTTGGGATGAATTCCACCTTAACATTCTATGCTAAGGATGAGTATGATTAATTCATTACCCAAGATTACAGCAGTATGCTAAAAGCTACCTGGAGGCATTTCTTTTGGTGTGAAATATTAAAGATTCAACATTTATATCACTACACCTAATTCATATTCCTGAGCCTGTGGGCTGAGAAAAGAACTTGGCAATATTCAGTCATTTTTTTCTACCTTCAGTTTGTTAAAATGTTTAAGAGGATTATTGCCTTAACTACCTCTTTGATAAGAACATTGAGGACTCCATTCAGGAAGGCTCAAGTACAAAAACTAAAAGCGGTACTGTCTTTTATTTCTTAGAAATGGTGTAAATCAGGTTTTGACAATAGTGTATGTTGGGGTACCTGAACAATATGATAAAGGCTTGCCTGACCAAAAAGAATGACTAATACTATATGATCACTAATAAATAAGAACTAAAATACAGAATATTAGAAGAAATAAATAAATTCTGGCACCCTCCTGTTATTTTATGGATATAGTAATTTCTACTCTATATTGTCAGCCATTTGCAGAGCAGGGAACAGAAGTTTGCATAATGGAATAGATTTCCAAATTCTTCCGAGTTGGCTTTAGAATTATATTTTGATGCATAGATTTGAGTCAGAGTATGATTCAAATTCACCACCATTCAATTAAAATTATGATATCATAATATGAAGAACTAATTTAGAAACTGGAAAAAGTTCACAGCTTCCCAATTCTGCCCCTTTGCTCCAGCATCTGATGGAGAAGACCTTGGTTACTGAGATGACCTTTGGAGGGTCCAACATGGCTGATGGTCTCGCCATCACTTTTTGGTGGATAGGGAGGGATATAATTAAGCATGCAGTTAGCTAGTGTTCTTTGTCGAAATTGTAAAATATGCACAGAGAAGAACATATAAAATATATATTTCCAAGTTTGAAGAATAATTTTAACAAACACCTATATTGTTGCACCTATGAAAGAACCATGGAATCCTTGCCTGTGAGCCCCTTCTCAGTCACCCAAAGGAGTGCTAAAGTTTGGATATGATTTGAGTATATGCCTCAAAGGTTTATGTACTGAAATTTTGGTCTTCAGTGTGCTGATGTTGAGGGATGGTAGAAGAACCTCTAAGAGGTGATGCCTAATGGTAGGTAACTAGGTCATGGGGGTATTGCCCTTGGAAGAATTAATGCTGTTCCCTCAGAGTGGATTAATTACTGAAGAATGGTTTGTTATAAAGTGAGTTCAGCTGACTTGACTCATTCTTTCTTACTTCCTATTTTTCCGTGTGATCTCTCCCTCTCCCACACACTACCACCGTGATGCTATCCACCATATTGTGATGTTACAGAAGGCCCTCACCAGAGCCAAACAGATGCTGGCCACACTGTCCTTGGGCCTAAAGAAGTGTTCTTTATAGAGTATTTGGCATTGGGTATTCTGTCTGGATAAGGTATACATGTGTAAATTTTTAAAGGAATTTACACAGTCAATGTGTACCAATTCAGATTCTCAGACAATTCTGGAGCACGAATTTTGTCAGTGCTCTCCCCAGAAACCAAATTAATAGGAGATATTATTTATATATGCTAATATATATATATATATATATATATATATNATATATATATATATATATATATATATATATATATATATGAATGATCATGTGATTATAGAGAAAAAGAAGTTCCAATCTCTAAGCTAGAAAACCAGGGAAGCTGGTCGGGTAATTCAGTCGGAGCCCAAAGGCCTGAGAAACAAAAGTACTGATTTTCAAAGAAAGGAGATGAATTCCCAATTCAAACAGACCAAATTTACCCTTTCTCTACCTTTTTTATTCCATTCAGAACTTCCAACACATTAGATGATACCCACCCACATTTGTGAAGCCTATCTTCTTTACTCAATCTACCAAATGTTAATCTCTTCTAGAAACTCCTTCATGGACACACTCAGAAATGATACTTTATCAGCTATCTGGGCATCCCTTGACCCGGTCAAATTGACCCATGAAATTAACCATCATGAACACAATGTGAATGCAAGACTGCTTATCAGATATTCTGAAGCATGTGAATAGTTGTTATTAAAATAACCACCACACATACAGAACATTCCTGTGGCCAAAGACATTTTTACAACTTTTCTTTAAGGAGAATTTTTTTTTTATTTCTAAAAGAGGCATACAGCATGAAATTATTTCCCAAGTTCTTTTACTAAAGATGATATATTTTTAAGAAATAACCAAAAGACTGATATTTCACACACACACAAGGAAAGTCAAGGGTATTAATAGGTACATATAAATAGATATATAGATATAGATATAGACATAGATTTAGATATAGATCAAGTGCTTATAAGTCCCCAAATCCAACTTGAAGTGCACAAGGACATTAGAAATCAGAAAAAAAAGTTTGCTGATTTTTTTTTTCCTTGAGCCATCAGAAGTAATCTGGAATGTATTTAGGTCATTGCTTCCCCATCAGAAGGCTTATGAATTCTATGAATTAGGAGCCACTGGCAGCATACTTGGATAGAAAGAGCCCTGGTCTATGAGCCTAAGGTTAAGGCAATTGATTCTATGACCTTGCACAAGGCAACCAAAATGTCAGAGCCTTGGCTTTCTAGTTGGTAAACTGAAAGGTCCAGATGGGATTATTTAAAATTACCTAAATCAATGCCTTAGTCTTTTTTTTTTTTTTTTTTTTTTTGACAGTTGAAGTATCTCAGACTGGCTTTGGTCTCAAAGTAAATGATCCTAAATTAAAGGAAATAATGCAGCAGATCTATGACATTTTAATGTTGGATCCTTTATTTTTACCTTTTTAAAATTCTACTCATGGTTTAATCCAATATGAGGTACCTCCTTCAAACCTTAGAGAAATCAACACATGGAGGATGTTTCTGTAAGTCCCTGTGTAGCTTTATTGGTCATTCCTGGAAGGTATGCGATGATTCAGAACCAAATTTCAGCTGGTTTAGAAAGCATTGGTGTGCTTGTTTACCAGATTGCTCTTCACTGTACATAAATAATTAGGTAAGCCTTATCAGGTCCTGAGGGTAATTTGTCAAAATAATGTGTGTTTTTCTGTTTTAGTGTTAACTCCCATTAGATATTATTAATAGATTATTAACTTAATATAAATAGCTCGTGGAAAATTATTCAGTTACATTTGTTTGTTTGCTAACATTTTAATAGGGCAAGAAAGACTGATCTTAAACTTCTTAGCAATTATACACAGTACACAAAGTTTACAGCATGAAAAAAAAAAATGATTCTCTTTTGCTTCCTGGCAACAAGGTGATCCGTTTGCTCCAGTACATCCTCCTGCTATAAGGTGCGGCCTCACCACAAGCCCAGAACCACAGGCCAACAGTCATGGAGTAGAACCTCTAAAACCCAGAGACAAAGTAAACTGTTCTCTCTTTATGAAAACAAAAACAAAAAAAGTTCATCTCATAAGCTTACCACAGAAGTTATTATTAAATTAAATATAAGTCATGAACTTTAGGGAAAAGGTACTTTAAATCCTGGGCAGGAGCAGTATCTCATGAAAAATAATATTTGGAAAACATAAAAATGGAAGTGGAAAATATGTATTTGAGTGCTGCCTTTGGTTAGAACAAAGGAATGAAAGCACCATGCTTCATCTGCTCTGAGTTGTTAGAATAATGACTTCTCCATGTGCTGGCCTTTCAGAAACCATGTCCCACCTTAGTTGGAAGGAAAGTGAAAAGTGCAATTTTTCATTTAACTGAAATATTCAATTACTACTTTTCTTTCTTGGAAACATGGTCTGGGCATCATGTGCTATGGAGACAGAAAAATACCAGATCAATTAGTAATAAAGATCTGATTTTATGCCAGAGTCATGGCTTTGGGGAATAAGGAGGAGATCAAGATGCATTTTCACAGTGGAGCATAGACAAGCAAGACAGATTACTCTGGAATGGTTGATAGCTCTGCAAACACTGATGTTAAAAAAAGGGGGAGCAATAATAGTCCAAGAGCAGAAATTTATAAATGTAAATGCATTCAGCTTTGCTCAAGAGCACAGAGCACCTGGCTCTAAGACCATTTATTTCTTTTTTTTTTTAGAGAGAGAGAGAGAGAGAGAGAGAGAGAGAGAATTTTAATATTTATTTTTTAGTTATTGGCGGACACAACATCTTTGTTTGTATGTGGTGCTGAGGATCAAACCCAGGCCACACGCATTCCAGGCGAGCGCGCTACCGCTTGAGCCTTATCCCCAGCCCTAAGATCATTTATTTCTTTGCACAAGCATCACTAGAATAAAAAAAAAAATTTAAAAAGGATCACTAGAGTATACTATTAAAAGAAAAATATTAGAGAAATGACATGAAATTTGTGATTAGAAGTGAATTTTTAAAATATTCCATGTTTACAGAGGTTTAAACAAAGGATCTTTCAATACTTCAACAACAGTATGTCCATAGGCTTTGAAAACAGACATTAACGCCGAAAGGTGAAATTCAGATTCCAATGACAGCATAAACCAAAGAAAGTGAGTGATGGAATTAGGATTTTCTGATTCGCCTAATATTGCTACAGATTTCTCTTTCACACAGCGGCATGAACAAGGAAGCCAGTGGTTTCAGTTCTAAATTTTTCGCCACATGTCTCTTACCTACAGTTTTTTCTAAGGAAAAAATATGCTATCTTTTTATGGATTGAAATCCCAAGTTACATAAATAACTCATAGAGCTGCTCAAGTCACACTCATGTGAGGTGGGTGCACAGGTGAGCTGGTCAGACCAGGGATGACAGAGTCAATCAGAAATGCCTGGTCTGGTGTATTAAGAATTGTAATGCAAAAAATAAATTAATTAATTAAAAAAAGAAATGCCTGGTCATCATATTAAAACTATAAGATAGCAACTGCCTTGTGATTCTCTATCATCATTTCCTCAAAGTATAACAATTCATGTTTACCTTTTAATTGTTTATCAGAGGAGTTTCTATGGAAAGGTATAATATGAAAAACCAGAGTGCCAAATCTGAGATCTTAAAAAAAAAAAAAAAAAAGAGAAAGAAAGTAGATTATTGATATCCTAGGGTAGTTCTTCAGGGTAAAACCTGGTAAATTCCTTTTGGCAGAGGGCATGCTGGTCATCTGTGTCATCTCTTTTCAGCCCGCTCATAGACTTGAGCATGATCATAACAAATTTAGTCCTAGGTTCACATTTTAGGAGATACTATAAACTTTTGTGGTATATTAATTTTGAGTTCAGTATTACACACAATTTCGAATATTGACTACAAAAGGAAAAACATCACTTATCTGGGAGAAGGTTTGTTTTATTATATCTACAATTGAATAAAGTTATAAGAAAAATATTCTTACAGATTTTTTTTTCTGGAGTTGGTGAAAATGTGTTTGCCTGCCTTCATTGAAAGGAAAAAAATACATAAACAGTAGCAAATCTTGTGTAGAACATATAACTCACTTCTGAGAATGAAAGTAGTAGTGCTGGCACTTTGAAAGATGGAGGAAAACTGTTTATTACAAGTTAATTTAAAACAGATACTTTGTTTGATACCTTAATGAAAGCCATCTTCTGTAACTCAGAATAAAGACTACTTTATTGTCTTTCCCATTATCTAGTAATCAACAGGACAGAGATTTCCTGGAAATTTGACCTCATTTAAAAAACAATGTATGCATCAATCTCTATTTTTTTTCCAATTTATCATCATTATAAAACTTGAACTGAGGAACTCAAGTTTAAAAAAATAAAAAAGAATCCTCAATAACAAAAAATCACACTTAACAATGAAGCTAGTTCACTAAACATATGTTTTTTAACAATGCAAGTTGTAGATCCAAGTTAAAACATGTTTGAAAGGAAGAAAAAATACCTACAATTACTTCCCTCTAATCACCATCTATTATGTTTCTTTTTAGAGTTTTTGATAGGCATAAAGTATATACAGTCTTATCTACATATTTTTACTGAAAACTAGAACTTAAATTTTCCTGTATTGCAATATGGTATTAGTGACCACCTATTTAGTGGCATTAATCATTAATTAATGCCTTAAATTAATCATTTCTTCTTTGTTGAACTTATAGATAGACATGATCCAACCTCCTAAAGTCTATACTTACCAATGCAAATTGGTCACTCTTGGAAAAGTGTTGTATTGACCAAATAGCACATGAATAGGTATGCAGGGGTAGAAACTTATCCACAAGTGCAGGTCCTCAACAGGCGGTTTAACAGACATCCTGCTTTGCTTCCCCCAATACCTGTTATTCTTGTTGGATTGATTTGAAATGTATTTTCTTTTATCAGGCTCCATTATCAACTGAAGAGTTTTTAAAAAAGGCTTCTTCTGTCTCTTCACATCTTCAAATTTTACTTTTTCTCCTCCTTTTTGAAACTTCATTACAGTGCACTACAGTCTCAGCTCTTCCCTTATAGGGTCTTTCTCTACAGTGATACAGTTTCCTAAATACTTATCATCCAAAAGATATGTCTCTAAGGTAAAAAAAAAAAATCAGAGGGTAAACTTGATGTATACACATGTATACACTGCTCCTGTGCAAAATTAAAGTGAAAAACCTGGTACCACCAAGTGGCTGGGCTTTCTTTCCTGAGGCTCTATTGATGGCCCCATCCCACAAATGTGGAAGATCTATAAATTCTGTTATGGTCAGTTTGAGATGATAGACAGTTACCTTCTATGAATTAAAGGCTAGTTAGCACAATCTTTCTCAAGTATCTGACAGCAGAAACAAGTTCTGGGATAAATATGTTAGAGAATCAATGAATCCTGTGGTCATCTCACACAGCCTGCCCTTCTTGCTTAGTTTAAACCAGTGTTTTCCAGGTTTATTTCACCCCAGAATCCTGTTCTTAGGTGAAACCCTGTTCTTTAGCATGTTGAAGAGCTCATTGGTCTAAAACCTACAATGGAAAGCACACATAGAATGAGATACTATATTCTGACTTGATGCATTTTAAAAATGACATCTCCCTCCTTATGTTTTCATTTATATTCCACTGTATTATGCATTTACTGTTTACAAGGCCCTAGGTTTCACTTGACCTTCTCCCACAACTTCAACCTGTATGTACTCGCCTGTCAGGAGAGCACTAATAGTAAGAAAAATGGTGGGGAGACGCTGCAGTACCTTTGACCATGTGATTTATCATTGGAAAAGAGAAGAGAGATTTGTTTCGAGCAAAACATCCACATTGGTGATCCCCTGGGAATGGGGCTCAATCTCTGGCTGGCAATGCCCAGGGCTTACCTCTCCTTGGGACAGTTTTCAAGTATGAACCATGATGCATTCCCCTCCTTTCTTCCATCCCCTTTGGAGGGCCAGCTGCCAATTGTCAGGCCCAGAGTGACTTTCACCACAGGGGATTCAGGGCACGTGGTCAGGGGATCCATTTCACAGAGCTATTAGAAGATGATCAATGATCTAGGAAATAAGAGTTGAAGAAGGAACATCCATGCCTTGAAATGTTCCCTGGAGCTCTGACCCCACGAGGGTTTTAACTAAATGGCTACTTAGTTTATTGGATTTACCCACACAGCACATATTTAAATGAAATGGATGGAGGAAAGAACCTCTAAGCTACATGACAGAAAAATGACAAAAAGCTTTTGAAGGTCAGGGAACATAGCACAATCACTTTAGACCAGTGGGAAAATGAAATTCTTCTCGAGACCTTGTAGACCTGATGGTGCTATCAATTTTAAAATGGATATAGTGCTTTAGGAGGCATATGTTTCATACCAAGTGACTTCAGACTGAATTATAATAGCTTTGAGCATCTACTTGAGAACTTAATGAATGAGTCACATGAAATGTTAATATCATTAATACCAGAGGAATTATTTATTTATTACTGTCATCACATATAACAAAGTAGTGCTTCCAAAATCCTTTGCAAAAAAAAAAAATTCAGTGATTATCTTGAACATAGGAACAAATCCAGCAAAACTAACCAAAAAGGGAAAGGTAACTAATAATAGAATTTATTTTAGCTCTCCAAATTAATTGCCAGCCAATCTCATCATCTCTATATAATCCTGCATACTATAAAATAGTATTTGAACTTTAGCAACTGAATAGACATAAAGGGATTTGTATGACTTGACCTAGGTTAAAAGCAAATAGACTATTTTCCAGGCTCAATCTACATATTTTATTATGAGATGAAAACATCTATTCATATTATAATAACTATATGCTTAATTCCACCCTAATTTGATAGGGTGGCATTTTCAGTGTTTAGCAAGTAAAGAAGGTAATAATTTCTGAGAGGGGTGTGTGTGTGTGTGTGTGTGTGTGTGTGTGTGTGTAGATGAATGGACAGACAGATCTTTCCTATAGTGTTGGTATATATGTACAAAGATAGTATATTGGTTTTCTAGGGCTGCATTAAGCAAATACCACAGACTGAGTGAGTGAGTTAAACACAGAAATTTATTTCCTCACAGTTTTGGAACTGGAAGTCCAAGACCAAGGTGTCCTCAGGTTTAATTTCTTCTGTGGTTTCCCCTTCTTGGCTGGCAGATGGCTGCCTTCTTTCTGTGCCCTCACATGGTCTTTCCTCCATGTATACATCTCTGGAATGTCCTTTGGTATCTAAATGTCCCCTTCTGATAAAGACAGACTGGAGCAGGGGCCACCCTAATGGTCTCATTTTAAATTATTCACCTCCTTATCTCCAAACACAGTCACATTCTGAGGTCCAGGAGGTTAGGTAGGCTTCAACATATAAACTTAGGGGGAAGATGACAAAATTCAGCCCATAACACAGCCTGTAGCAGAGTACACAATTGGAGGAAAGTATACTTACTGTCACTGGTATCTATATTTTCCCCCATCTGTGCTGTCATTTATACTGTGCAAGAAATGTGCCACTGGAAGAAAAAAAACTCATCAATTTTCTTCCTGAAATTAAGTGATGAACACTAGTCCACAAGAAAAGCTTTATGATAAACAGTAGGTTAAAATTATTCCTTCAGAAAGCATTTGTATTCTTCCATATGAAAATAACTGTGAAATAATTACCATCTGAACATGGTTAATTAGTAAGTGGGGAAAAAAACATAAATATGACTTCAAAACAAATGTGGCCTTAAGATGAGGCAGAAGAGAAGGAATTCTAATGTCATATTGACTTAGCTTTGGAATTATTACATTTCTCTTTTGGATGGATTATTTTTAAGAGACCTGAAAACAACATGTAGAGATACTAACAATGTTTCATACACACACACACACACACACACACACACACACACAAAATGCCTTTACACTTCCTAGTAGTTTTATAAACCACTCTGACCTTAGATTTATTGATCCATGATGCAATCATAAGTTTCTAAGGTTGGCAGATGCTAAGGAATTCTAAAACCCTGTGGCTCCATAAAGAGCCAAAGGCCTGGGGAATAACAAGACGCTGCAGTATGTCTGGATCTCCTACCTTGGTTTATTTCATCCAGAGTAATCTCAGTCTCAACTATGGCACTAACTGAAGATCTTTGCAAGATTTCTCATGAAACCAGTTTGCTGTTTTAAAGCACTGAAGACCTCTGACATGGGGTAGTGTTCCCACTGTACAGTCAGAAAACCGAGACCCAGAGAAGTTAAGTAATCCACCCAGGTCACAGAGTTAGGTTTTCTGATTCGCAGATCCATCTTCTTCTAACTCTTGCTTATCTAATTAATTTTTATGCCATCCATACAAATGGGATGTTTCTTGACAGGCCAAAGTTAAGGTTCAAATTATAACTTCACTAGGATATTGACAAGATATTGATGCCCAAGGTAGGATTAGATCTCCTGATTTGTTATCCCTGGATAACACTGTCTTATTGCCAATTAATATGGTTTTCAGTACTTCTACTAGTTCTAGGCTGTCCACAATTGAAGTTTCGCTCCCTCCCTGTTGGCAACCTCTAAGGAGATCGAGGCTGAACCCAGATTCAGGAAGCAGATGACAGCTCTTGCAGCTGCTTACTGTGGCGGTGTCTGTTTGTTCAGTGTCCCCAGAGACTTATGTTGCTTTTGGAACTAATAAGTTTGAAAATGTATACATGTGGAGTGTAATGTATGTATGTGAGGTCCAATGTTACCTATAATGATCCTAACATGCATGAGCAAATGGCACCCCTATGAACTTGTAAAGTATCTGCATATTTTAGAATAAAATTTGTTTTAATTAACTGTTTCCAAAGAGTTGAGGAAGATGAACTTATCTTTAGTTCTGCTATTGTGCTCTTCTTCCCACTTTATTGTTTGAATATCTCCTCTTTCTCCATTGTAGGTGGGAAACAAGACAGGAAATTCTGAATAATGTCATAAAAAAAAAAGGTGTGTCCTTGGTCTCACATTCTAACATTCAATTCCCAGAATGTCTTTTTTTTTTTTTTTTTTTGCCTAACCTAGGCAGCTTAGAATCTTCTCCCACTGTGAAAGCAGAGGATGTTTTATTAAGGGCAGTCGTTCATTTAGTAAATATTTTTTAGATCAATTCTTTATGGTTTCAGAGGATCGAGCCCATGATGACTGGCTCCAAGGCAGAAATATGGCAGAAGGGCATAGTGGGGGACATCTGCTCAGCTCAGGGAAACCAAGAAGCAGAGAGAGAGAGGAAATGGCCAGAGATAAGATAAACCCTTTCAGGACATGCCCCCAGTGACCTACTTCCTCCATCTAGGTTCTGCCTCCTGGTAGTCCATTCAGCTATCATAGGATTAATCCACTTGATGGATTCACCCACTGGCCAAATGGACTAATGCACTGATGAGGTTAGAGGCTTCATGGTCCTATCATTGCCTAAAAGCTCCACCTGTGAACCTGGTTGTACAAAGGACAGTGCTTTCAACTCATGAGATTTTGAGGATACTCCAGATCCAAACTATAACAATTGGCATCATGATGGTTGCTGAAGTTTGGGGATGAGTTCATGGAAATTCATTGTTTAATGAATAAATAGTACATTGTACAATGATTCTTCAACTTGGGGTATATCTGAAAATTTTCTAAACACACATGTATGTGATTCTGTGTGTGTGTGTGTGTGTGTGTGTGTGTGTGTAGTATATACACTTGGTGATTTCTGGGTAAATGAGATCTGCATATCAAAGGTAAAATTTCTAGTGCCTAAAGCCAGAAAACAAAATCAGCAATAATCCTAAAAGGAAAGATATAGGAACAAAAAAGTGTAAAGCCCTGAAAGACTAACATTTTCCAGTTGCCAGGCCTATGGGGAAGCTGATAGCTTAAAGCAGAGTGAGACTAAGGCTGTGGCTGTGGCTATATGTCAGTTCTAGGGCAAAGTGCATATTTATGAGTAAGATAACTGCTCCATAATTTATGTGTAATTCTCTTTAAAGTATACAATCCTTCTTTTTCCTCAGGCTTTTTTAATCTCCCAAAAATCAGAGGCTGCATTTTGCTCAGTACTTGAACTTCAATAATTAAATCAATAAGTTGCACATACTAGATATTTTAAAATAATTGTTTAATAAATGCTTCAAATGTCCTTATTTCAAAGTTTTTGTTCTTGAGAGGGGCCTGAGTCAGTGAATTCATTAATATTTCTATATGTGACTTTGGAAAATCCTTCTGGGTAGGGCAGGTACGCAGGCACCCTTGAGAATACAGTAGTGCCCCCTGACCCCTAGCTAAAGTGTTCCAAGACCTCCAGTGGTTGCCTGAAACTGTAGATAATACCAAATCCTGTATATACTATGTTTTTTCTCTATGTCTACATACCTATGATAAAATTGAATTTATAAATTAGGCATAGTAAGATATTAACAATAATAATAAAGTAGAAAAATTATAATATGTGTGATGAAAGTTATGTGAGTGTGATGTCTTTCTTTCTCAAAACATCTTAGTATATCTTTCCTCTGGAAGGAAGTATTTTACAGCTTCTCTTTGGCCTATCTGAATTACCAGAAGCACTACTCTTGTCCATTATTAAGTAAAATAAGAGTCACTTAAACATAAACACTCTGATATCATGACAGTCTATCAGATAACCAAAATGACTATGAAATGATTAATGGGAAGATAAGGTGTACTACATGGATACACTGGCAATGGGATGATTTACCTCCCAGGCAGACAGTGTGAGAATAGCACAAGATTTAAAATTAATTAAGTTTTTTTACTTCTGCAGTTTTCCATTGAACATTTTTAAACCACAGTTGACTTTGGGTAACTGAAACCTCAGAAAATAAAACTGGGTATTAGAGGGGTTTATTGTATGCCACAGTAGTTGTTCTCGGTGGACTACAATATTCTTTGCATCTAATCACAAATTAATGTTTCTCACCACTTTGTTTTCCTTCCTTGTGCTTGACCTGATGCTTAAGTACAACATCCACATGTTTGATTTTAGACAGCAGGCCAGATTTCCTCTGTGCAAGTTTAGCAGCATTGATCCCTTTACACTGGGTTGGTGAGCATGTCCAATTGTTGGCATCATTATTTGATGAGTTTACTATTACTGGCCAGGGAGCCCCATAGGATGTTCTAACCTGGAACTTGAGTTAAATGGCATTTTTATTATTTTTTCAGAGACTCATAGAAGTCAGTCTGTAAGATTTATGGAATACTGCCTCGTCAGAGCCCTATTCAGCACCCTGAGTGAATGCAAAGGAATAAGAGAAATGGTACTTGTCTGTGTAGCACTTGCCATATACCGTGGGATTTTATGTCTGTCTAGTGTGAATCAAAAGTATGCCCTCTCCCTGAACACTATTTTCTTGTGTTAATTTAAACTGTGATTAAAATAGGTTGATAACTGGTTTATAGCCTCCTTTATAGAATTTTCATTGTTGCTCAAGGCCTGGAAATAGCAATTTAATTAGAGACTTACAGTCATGCATTTCATAGTGATAAATGCCCTGTGAATATTTAGACTATTAGCAAAGGTAAAATATTTTTAGTCTTCCTTTAATGTATTTAATAGTCTTCTTTCTTGTAATCTTTTTCACAAGCAGATTTCAAACTATTATCCAATGATGCTGATTTTAAGGATAGTTCTAACATATCTCTCTGACCCCCCCCCAAAAAAAATCTCTATATCAGGAAAGTATACTATTACTTTTTTTCCTATAGAAATCATTAATAACAAAAAGCTAAAAAAGAAGCAGTCTTTTTGTTCTTAATTAAGGATCTAATTTATTTAAAGCTGGTTATTCACATACATGTGTGAATATGTAAATATATACACATGTACTTCTGTATATATGCATCTCATATAGCACATTTTGAAAAAAGACATTTTTAAAACATATCCAGCTGTTATATAGATATTTAGTTTTAAAATAGTTATATTATACAAATTTATAGTGTTCTAGAGGGTTTTTTTAACATATGTTATTCAACTGTTTAATTGAAAAAAATTCTGATCATTGAGTAATATATCAGCAAGAACTGGTAGCATCCTCAACAATAGCTGCCCTCTGATTTCCAGGGAACTGAAAACCAGGCCACAGTTTTATTAATGAGGGCTGTGCCTCTGGCTTTGGCTCCACCAGCAATGACAGCAACCCCAGGTCTACAGGGCTCCTTAGTTTAGACCCACACACACATATGCATGTACACACTCATACAACATCTGGAGCCCAACTGTTCACCCATAGATATCTGTGCTACCAATTATCCCCTCTGCTTTCTTGCTGTCCATCTACTGCTGAGCCTCTTCATGCCCTCAGGTGTCTGGGCTGTTCCCAGGGCTAGGAAACCCTTTCCCACAACATCTACTGAGCTATGGGCACTGCCTGTCAGACGGTGCCATGGGCACGGCTATGCTGTTAGCAGGCAGGCCCATCCATACCTGGTCAAGATGCTTGGCCTTCTGGCCTGGTCATCTACATGCTGTGTCTCTCCTGTGCCCAGACCAGTTTCAACATTGTCTCAGAGCACTGTCTCCCAAACATCCCCTCCTTGAAGAAGACAGGACTATATTCCACAAGACTCCCCATGTCTTGCCCAGATTTTTGAGTAGGCAGCCATTTACCTGTATCTTATTCTAGCTCCATTTCTTTGGGATTCATGCATCAGTCCTGGGGGAAGTAAGCCCATAGCTTCTTAGTGTCCAATTTGAACTGGAAAATCCAGTATTCCCCTTTGTTTGAAATTTAAATTGGGAACATGTTAGTCTTAGCAGGGTCCCCTTTATCTGCACAGTGTATCACACAAATCTGCAGGCTATGCATGAGTGTTCTTATTCTAGGCCCATCCAAGGTTATTTACACCCACACACAAGAACATGGGTCTCCCTGACAAGTCCTAGATGACATGGTCTGTGCAGCCCAGTACTGACAAACAGCCAATCATCCCAGCCCCAAAGCCACATTGGTTTTATACACGAACTAGTCAGCCTATAACAGGGAGAATTGGGGTTTTGTCCATTTGTGCATGTCAGTCAGCTTTCCATCACTAGAAGAACTACTAAGAATATCAGAAACCCAGCACAGTGACACAGACCTGTAATCCCACCTACTTGGGAGGCTGAGGCAGGAGGATCACAAGTTCAAGGCCAGCCACAGCAACTTTGTAAGACCCTGTCTCAACATTTAAAAAAAAAAAAAAGGATATGACACAGTGGCAAAGGCCCTCTGGGGTTCAATGCCCCATAAAAAAAAAAGATAATTAACTTTAAAGAGAAAAGATTGTTTTGGTTCATGCTTTTAGAGGTTGGACTCTATGATCAGGACTGTGAAATCTTGGGGATCATAACCTCCAAATAGTAACGATGGGAAGAACATGGTGGAGAAAACCATTCAACTCATGGTGAGAAGCAAAAGAGGAAGGGGAAGGGGTCAGAGTCCCAAAATCCACTTCAGTGGTAAAACCTCCCCCTAGGCTCTGTGTGAAACATCCTGTGTCTTAGTGTGCTCAGTCCACTATGAAGAAATAGCATGTGGGTGACTTATAAAAAAACTTCATTCATTTCTCATGTTGGAGCTGGAAGTCCAGCAGATTCTGTTTGGTGAGGGTCCACTTCCTGCTTCCTATGTAAATGGCAATGTGCTCATGCCAAGTCTAGCTAGGCACAAAATCACCAGCCACTCACAGCCTTGTAGATTCAAACAGCAATTCTTTATTCCCGAACTCACACCGGCACTCTACAAGCACGTTCTGGGGCAAAATCCACACTTCCACTGGGCTCTGCATCCCAAAATACTCTCTGAATCCCGCGAGAACTCAACAGGAACTCAAGGAGTGGGCGGGCACTTGAGGCAGCAGGATACGCCCTATTCCCAGCAGGATACACCCTAAACCTGGACCCACCCTAATCCAGCAGGATCCTCCCTAAACCCGGATCCACCCTGGTCCTTGAGCAGGGTCACCTTACTCAAACATACATGCAATGTCACTGCAAATGACCTGGGTCCAAAGGCAAGCCCATTTCCACAATGGAGAGTCCTCCCTCTAAGCAACATGGGGTAGGCTGACAGAGAAATTGCCATGCGTCATTCCTACTTGGCAATGGCTCTCAGCATCTCCCCCCTTCTGATTAATTAAACAACAAGCAATGTGGCTTAAGGACCATGCCTGGTAGGTTGTCCAATTCAACATATGGTTCTTACCCGTCATGGGAAAAACTGACCTCTAGGCGTTAGCCTCCTGTCTTAGGTTGATACCACTGCAATTGGATCATACCCGTCACTGACTACCGGTCCAGCATACAGCCATACTTGTGGATAGGCCTATGCACCAGTGGGGGGGTGAGGTTCTTGCCTCACCTCTGTTGGCCCCCAAATTTGGCCTTGGTGCCAATGGGGGGGTGAGGTTCTTTGCCTCACCTCTGTTGGCCCCTAAATTTTAGACCATCACTAGCAGAAGGGAGGAGGATACAGAAATGCCAAGACACCAAGCCAATTGACGGCTCCTT
>NW_025999842.1:62975216-63042427 GCF_001458135.2 Marmota marmota marmota
GCAAAATTCCTCATTGGCAACCTTCCATAACAAATATTGTCCTCCATTTAGCACAGATTTACACATGCTAGCCCACATCTGCTGGCATCATGTCCAAGTTAGTAATGGACTCGACCATGCTTACCGTGAAGGGTGCTTGGGGACCATAGGTTGTTACAGCCTCCTTTAACTGCTGCACTGTTTTAAAATCTAAAGCACGGTGAATTTGCTGCCCTCCTACCTGTTCAAGTACAGTGCATGCTAATCTTTGAGGTCCTATCTCAGGATCCCATTTATCAACTACGGGGTTTTAGGGCCACTCAGCTGTCTCCGTAGGTGGGGCTGTTAGTTGAATTACGCCCTCTGGTGATAAAATGGAGTTAGTAACAGCCTCCTGTTGTGGCCTTTTTTTCCTAATAACCCCTTTTCCTTTAAATTTTCTTCCTCTGTCTGACTAGCTCGAGAGACCTTCTCTTTTGCTTGATCTAAAATTTGTTTCTCCATGGTCTGAACCTCTAACAATTTACTTAACACCTTTTTGGTTTGTTTTTACTAATTTCTAATCTACTATAAAGATAACACAACCCAATAAGATAACACAAAACAAAACCGAAACTGAATGAAACAAACGGAATAAAAAATTGTTGTATCAATTTTCTCTTCCTCAGGGCCGACAAACTTCAAACCTTTAGCCAACCATTTTTCCCAGTTTGCCTGAGAAATTTCTAGGGATAGGCAGCTTGAAACAAAAACAAAATAAATCAAAACAAGAACACATTGTTTTTGGAAATGGTCACCCATTCTCTCGCCTTCCCTCAGGGGCGAGCAATTTCACTTACCTCTAAGCTTTAGACGTTCCCTGTCCGAGCCACCAATTGCCGCAGTCTAGCTGGGCACAAAATCACGAGCCACTCACAGCCTTGTAGATTCAAACAGCAATTCTTTATTCCCGAACTCACACCGGCACTTTACAAGCACGTTCTGGGGCAAAATCCACACTTCCACTGGGCTCTGCATCCCAAAATACTCTCTGAATCCCGCGAGAACTCAACGGGAACTCAAGGAGCGGGCAGGCGCTTGAGGCAGCAGGATACGCCCTATTCCCAGCAGGGTCCACCTTAAACCTGGAACCGCCCTAAACCCAAGGAGCGGGATACTCCCTATTCCCAGCAGGATACACCCTAAACCTGGACCCACCCTAATCCAGCAGGATCCTCCCTAAACCCGATCCACCCTGGTCCTTGAGCAGGGTCACCTTACTCAAACATTCATGCAATGTCACTGCAAATGACCTGGGTCCAAAGGCAAGCCCATTTCCACAATGGAGAGTCCTTCCTCTAAGCAACATGTAGGCTGACAAAGAAATTGCCATGCGTCATTCCTACTTGGCAATGGCTCTCAGCATGCTCACTATGACCTCATGTGGTAAAAGGAGCAAGGGAGCACCTGGCGCCCTTTTATAAAGGCAGGGACCCATTTGCAAGTGTTTCACCATCCTGCCTCTCAAAGGCCCCACTCCTAATACCATCACCTGGGGGATTAGGTTTCAATATGTTCATTTTAGAGGGACACAGGGTTCAGCCTATAGTACCCTACTACATATATTATGCAGATTATTCTGTCACTAAAAGGTTTAAATATTCGCCAGGTGATTAGCTATGGGAGATCTTAGACACCAAAGAGCATTGGTAATAATAGGTTTCTAGGTTTGCCATTTCTCTGCAAATAGTGATCTTTACAGCCTTCTGCTTGGTTACCTGTGTCCAGAGAGGTGGGAAGTGGCCTTGACCTTCTCTAGAAGAACCGCTTTGCATGTCAACCACTTGTAATTGTAATGAAGCACTTAGTACCCTGTTTCCCTGTCTGAAACACCAAGGTTTAAGCTTCTTCCTTGGTAAATGTGAATCATTATTTACCTTGTGTGACTGGAAGAGCTCTAATTCATTTCCTGTGGTACTAAGCTTGTTTCTTTTTAATAATTACATTCAATGCTCCCTTTCAGAAATGTATGTTGAATTTTTATGTTGTACTCCCTATCATTAAACAAGGATCTGTTCTGATGGGCAGCATCCCAGCTTTGAATGCTTCCATTGGTCATCTGTGTCCAGTAGCAAAATGGAAGGAACCTTGCCCCCAGGATCACACAGCTAAATGTGACTATCAGGTCTTGAGCTGATTTTTAAGCAGAGGTTAAACCACAGCCCTCTTTCCAGGGGCATTATATGTCACTCCTACCATGATTCATCACTGTTCAAGGAAAATGCACAGAAGCTTTGTCCTCAAGCTTCAGGGTCAAGGGCTTTGGGTTTCCCTTTGTCTCCCACCCACTTAGACAAGTCTCACACTGCTCTTGTCCCCCCCCCCCAAGAAAAAAGCAAAAGTGGGTTCTTTTAAGAGTTGGAATTTCTGCAGAGACATGTGCCATCTAGATTTAAAGCATAGCTTCTCTTTTCCTAATAGCTATAATAACAAAATAATGGTGAAATTGTTTGGGTGCACAATTTCCCAGCTTATTATCATCACCCCTGAAGGACACCGTTCCTCTGGTCTGACCTAGAGTCACTTAGTAACCCAAGTTGCTCCTGAAAGTAGCTGGAGGCATCGGGAGGTGGGGCTCAACCAGCTCCTGGTCTCCAGCCATCACACATGGGCGGCTTTGGTCCATAGCACGGCTAGGAAGGCCTCTGAGTGCAAAGGGATTGCATAAAAACAATTTCTTTCCTGCCCTGAGACCCTGGCATTCGTAGAGTCATTGCTACTTTTCGGCTCTTGCTCCTCTTTTTATTTACATGTGGGAAAAAAAAACAATTAAAAGTTGGTTGACCTTCCGGATCAGGGACGAGGACACAGTGGAAGCAGTACTGAATTTAATTTAATGTTCTGTAACAAACAAGGGGGAAAGATATAGAGATACTGATTTTTGAGAGAAATGTTAATTATCTAAAGCTTAATTACAGATAACATCATGAGAAGAATACATAAAAGGCTTGAAATGCAGCCAAAGCATTTCCCTAAGAACATTAAAAAATGATTGTTGTTTACAATTCACAAATGGCACAGGCATAAAGCTGAGATGGGAAAAACAGAGGCAAGTTTGAAGTAAGAGCAAGAGTTGCTATTTTAAAACCAGTTCAGCAGAGCAGTGATAGGATTTGGAGCAGGTTCATGTTGTAAGAGTAAATGAGACTCTGCACGTTTTCCCTTTAAAATAAAAATTAGCAGATTTCTGGCAAGCACATTGACATAAAATTCTAGGAGACAACACAACCCAAATAAAAATAAATAATTTATGAGGTCTTAGAGTGGGAATTACAAACAAAATAGAACTCACAGACATTTATCTCCATGTAAGTACAATAGAAATAAAGGAAAGACAACATTTTTATGTTCCTGTCACTTCATTACTGAATCCAGCGATAGGAAAATCTAGCTTTTCACTCAAACTTAATTTTCATTCTGTGCTGCAAAGAATGGCTTACATTTATCTAGTCTATTCCTTCGAAAGTTTTTTTTGTCTTTTTTTTTTTTTTTTTTTTACAAGTGGTGTCTATTAATGTCCCATTACCTTTAAAGGTGAGTTTTGAAATAATGGGTTGTAGCACTTTGGAAAGAAGTTTGCTTTTAAGGAAGTTTGAGAAAATAAGTACCATGTGGTTCTAATTAGCCTGAAACCAATGAGATAGATGTTCTTGGGAAGGACAGAAGTTCTTGGGTTCAGGGCTTTGGGGTACAAGCCAGAGCTCCCCGTCCTGGCCAGTTGGGTTCCCGTGGTGTTATATTAGATGATACAGGACAGGGGCATAGGGTGCTTGGGAAAATAGTGTTGCATTCAGAGATCTCAACAGATCAGAAGAATGAAGATATGAGATGTGTGTGTGGGGGGGAGGGGATTTGTGTGTCTATCTTTGGATGATTAGCAGGAGAGAACAGCATTTACAAAGGGGAAGGATGGTGAGACTCTTGGGAAGATTAATTCACATATTTACCGAGATGATGATTAGAGAAGCAATGATAATAATTTTCTGAGTTTAGGCATGATAAATGTTGAATGAATGAGAGAGATCCGAGGGGTGTATTGATAAGAGCTATTGAAGAGGGGCTCTATCCTGTTCCTTTGTATAGTTTTCCCCTTCCCTTTTTAAAAATCGAGGTTAAATTCATCTCCCATAAAATTAACCATTTAAAGATGAACAATTCAATGGCTTTTATAGTGTTGTGCGGTCGCCCCTTCTAGCTAGTTGCTAGTTCGAAAATATTGTCATCCTTCCAAAATACAGCCTCATACACCTTAAGGAGGGGCTCCCCATGCCCTTCCTCTCCAGCCCTACAACCACCAGTCCTCTTTCTGCTTTGTTGATTTGTCTATTCTGGATATTTTATATAAATGGGATCATACAATATGTGAATTTTTGTGTCTAGCTTCTCAGCTTAGCATTCTATTTTCAAAGTTTATCTATACTTTTATTGATACATGTAGCATGTATCAATATTTTCTTCTTTTTATGGCTGAGTAATGTTCCATTTTATTTATATACCATTATTTTTCTTGTCTACCACTTTTTGGATGGGCATTTAGGTTTTTCCATTTGGCTATTGTGAATAGTGAAACTAAACTTTCAAGACTGTGTTAATAAATGCCATTCGAGTTTAGGGTTGCAGAATCAAATGGGGGCGGAAATAAAGGCATTTAAACCATTTTTTCTAATGAACAGGGTCTTTAATTTAGAAGGTTTTCTGCCTTATAAAGGGGGGGGGGTAGAATCCCTTATATCACTTGAATCTTGAAATAGACTCTATGTGGGTAGAATACCATGCTTGTGGGAGGGGCAGGGGAGCAGGTGGCAGACTAGACTTCAGTGACTGTCACAGGAATCTTCACAAGGAGGCTTCATTCAGCAGAATCACTGCACTCGCCTTCATCAGGGGTCCCAGTGACCAAAGCCCTCACAAAACTGTCCCAACAATGCTGCTGCTATCACAGGAGTGGGGAAGAGCCCTTGCCCCACCCCTGCCATAGCCCCCACCAAAATGCCAAGAGAGGTTGATTCTTCCCATTTTTGCAGATTCATCTTGAGGAGCCAGGGCTTCCTGAAGCCCAGTCCTCAGACTCCCCCATCCCCCCCCCCCGCCCCCGGCCCCTCTTCCCAGTGAACCAGCAGGGCCCTAGGAGAACTCAGAGAAGTCTTCCTGGAGGAAACTTCTGTTTCTCCTGGGCATCTCCACAGGGTGAGGCCACCCACTGCTTTTATTAACTTATCATTTTATTCTAGGGTGGACCTAGAACAATTGTATATATTTGTGGGGTGTAATGTGCTGTTCCTACGCACAGATGCACCTTGGAAGAGCTGAATCTGGCTAATTAGCATATCCATCATCTCATGGACTTATCATTTCTTTGCTTCCATTTATTATTTGTTTGTTTGTTTGTTTGTTTATTTATTTTTGGTACTGGGATTTAACCTAGGGGCACTTAACATCTGAGCCACATTCTCAGCACTCCCCGCCTTTTATTTTTTGAGACAGGGTCTCACTAAGTTGCTTAGAGCCTTACTAAGTTACTGAGGTTGGCCTTGAATTTGTGATCCTCCTACTTCAACTTTCCCACTCACTGGGATTACAGGTATGCACCATGGAGCCCCACTCTCCATTTATTTTTAATGGAGAGTTCATCCAAGTTTTTCCAAAGCCACCATCTCAGACCCCACATAGGGTTCCCAGCAGCCTGCCCTAGTGCCTGCACTCCATCAGCAGGTACGTGGAACTGACTGCCAGTTTCCAGTTCCCACCAGACTAGCTCTCATGGCTTCAGAGTCTTTGCATATTGTGAAACCATTTCCAGTGTGCTACAGATAAAATTTTTAGTCTAATTTCATATATATCCATTTTTTTCTATGGTGAAAAAAATTTTATTGAAGAAAAGCTAAATTTTATTTTGTTTTTGGTACCAAGATGGAACTCCAGCAATGCTTTAGCACCAAACCACATCTTTAGTCCTTTTTCTTTTTGAGACAGGGTCTAAGTTTCTGAGGCTGATCTCAAACTTGAGATCCTCCTGCCTCAGCCTCCCAAGTGGCTGGGATTATGAGAGTGCACCTGCACCTAGTGAAGGAAAGCTAAATGATAGGAAGATCAACATCTCTGTATCTTAAGCAACACCCTCCGATTTTAGCATAAACACCTAAATTTAAAATAAGTTAAGAATTTATATAAATTATTAAAAATAAATTTTAAGTGAAATAAAGAATTTAACATTTTAAAGTAGATTTCAGAGGAAGGCATTGACCCCTGGAGTAGGACAGCTGCTGACAAAATCTGATGGACCTGGACCTGGGTACCCCTCCTGAAATCTAGCTACAGCTGCTCTTTAGTGTTGAGGTTTATTTCCTCCCGTGGGGAGGGAAAAAAAATTCCCCTGAGCTTGATTCTGAAGCACAGGTTGGATGCTGGTGACTTGGTTGTAACCTGAGAGCAGACACATGGGCCAATCACTTAGCAGCTCTTTCTCTTACAGTGTCTCCTTGGCAAGTGATTACTGAGTGTGTCACAGTCTTTGGGGGTTGGTAACTAGTCACTCTGTACCTTTGATTTTCCCAGGCAATTATAAACCATTGAGTTTTGGGTTTTGTTTACTTGGAAGGTTTTCCAGTATATAACAGAAGTGAGTCACAGAGGGCTGGAATGACTTGCTCCTGATACAGGCACAGAGGCAGGAACTAACTGGGATTTATCATGTAACTATGACCATTTGCAAATGCTAAAAAGCAGAAGCCATTTTTCATCAATTCCAAAATCAGACTGCTTTTGTCAAGAAATTGTCACCTACGCCTGAGTTAGAATTACCTAGAAAAGTGAACCATCAGGCTCCTACTTTCTGATTCAGAGTTGTAAAAAAGCTGGGGATGGATCCCTCTGACCCAGCGCTTTGGAGGTCACGTAACTGAAACATATAGTGTTACTTACTTTGTGAAAATTACTGATTTGTCTTCTAGAAAGAAATGAATGAACCTGCATGGATTACTCAGAAAAGGCAGCACAGTGCAGGTTGTGCTTGCTGTAATCTGGAAATTGATTCAGATTAAACCCTGGTGACAGCACAACATTGTTTCAAATGTGGAAATAAAAGAAGACCAAATGAGAACAGGCCAAAGCTATTTAAATATCTAGGAGCTTGTGATAGCCAGGGAATCAGCTATACCACTTAGCAGAGACTGAGAGGCAGGTGGGATGAGACAGGTTTCAAGTATGTCCTGATTGGAGGGTATTGGCCTGGGGAAGCTGGAGACACTAACTAGAATTTTGGGAACGTCCTGAGTACTGTAGTTTGAATAAATGTTCCTCACAGGCCTGTGTGTTAAAGGCTCGGTCACTATGGCACTATCAGGAGCTGATCAAAACTTCAAGAGGTCTCTGGAGCATAGAGGGAGGAAGTTAGGTCATTCCAGGTGTGGCCTCAAATGGAATATTGAGAACCTGGTCCCTTCTTGTCTCTCTTTGCTTCTGAGCTACCTTGAGGTAAGCAGCTTCCTCTGCCACATGCTCCCACCATGATGCACTGCTTTGGCACAGGCCCCAAAGCAAAAGGCCAACCACCATGGACTGAATCTTGAGCCATGACTTTTATTAAGTTGATTTATCTCAAGTATTTTGTTACAGTAAAGGAAAGCTCTCTAATACACCATGTGATTAGCTAGGAATATGCATCAGGCTTTCTCTAATTGTCCTAAATAGAATGTAAGGATGGAAATAAGGGAAATTGTCAGCTCTTTAAATTGTGGACACATAGGGTTGATTGTTAGAGAGGTTATTGTTTGGATTTCTGGATTTTTGGTAGAGAAAATGGTCTTGCTTTCCACAAGATTGATTTCTAGATAGCAAATTACCTTCCTGAGCTGGTTATTGTAGATAACATGTTGATTTCCTGGGCTCGTTGCTACAGATCATGGTGCAGAGCTCTATTTTTATATGTGACCTGGCCACTGTCCATTTTGTCTATTTATCATTCAGTTTCTTGCCATCAAACTGAGCTGACAAGTGCTCACTTACTTTTCTGAGGGGCACCCACACCCAGGACTTATGTGCATGTTCAGCCTTTCCAGTGACTGGGAGTAGGTTCTGCCATAGCTGGTCCCACGGAAGGTGTCTCCACTGGTGTCTGGGTGAGATTATAAACAGGGACTTCCTCACTCACAAGCTGAGCTGTAACTTCACTGCTCAGCCTGGCCCAGGCCACCAAGCCTAAGCCCCATAAGTACCTTTGACATAAGTGGCTTAGACTTCTTCACAGAATTCTACTTGGTGACATGTATTGACTTCTTACTGTATACCAGACATCGTCACAAATATTTAAATAGATTTTCCCAATGACTCTTCACCATAAAACTATGACATTGATACAATTATTTCCAACTCATAGATGATGGAACTGAGGCTAGGAAAGATTAAATAATGTGTCACATGACCAAGTCACATGACTAAGCAGTGGTAGGTCTGGAATTTGAACCCATGTGACTTTAATCATCTACACTGAACTACTCTGCTACCGTGAGAGGAAAAAGGAGGGAAAATGTACCTGTTTACATACCAAGCACCTGAGGGACAAGCTCGTCTGACAGTGCTTGGCTTAAGTAAGTAAAGGAGGTTGTGGAAGCTCCCTGAGGTCTCCAAGGGGGCAGGGGGCAGTGATCACCACTCAGAACTCTGAGCGCGTCCTGTGGGCCAGAAATAATTCCTGCCTTCAGAGGTTTTATTGGCTCGCAGGGGAGCCCAAAGTGGCATACAGGAGAACTATTATTGAAAAATTAAGTGTTATTATTTGTATGTATCATCAGTGAGTCAGGAATTAAGACACTAGAACGATAAAGGCAGAAAGAGGAGGATATTTAATGAGAAGGGAAAGGCCTAACCTGAGTTTGAAAGGGTAAGTGAATAGGCATGGCTGGAGATGAAGAATATTCCAGAAAGGGAAGCATGGTAAGGTCCTGTGGCTACCCTGAGTGACTCAAGGGCCTAAGAACAAGGGGGAGTGTGTGACCGTAAGGAGGGCCTGGCTGGGGATCATGACCTCAAGGACCTTGAAAGCCAAAAGAAACTGAAAATTAATACTTACCGATGTTTTCATTAGAATGTAATAAAAATCATGATTCAAGATCATTAATAATCTTTCGGTGGTCTAAAAAGGGATTAATAGGGAGAGACATGAGACCCAAAACCCATCTAGGATGCTGCTAGAGTAATAGAGGTGATGACACTCTGCATGGGGCCAAAAGAGATGATGAAGGCCACAGGCCTAGAAAGAAAAAAATGTCTGTTTTTTCTTGGATTAAAAAAAAAAAAAGCCTGATTTAAACTGCCTCTGCGGTTTGCAGCCAGAGAGATGAGAGAAGGTAGATGTTGAAGGACACTGGATAGTTAAAAATGATGAATTTAGGAGTAGAAAACATACTGTCAAGGTCCTTCCCAAGGGAGGTGCATCTGATAATGGCAAGATATATCTAGGACAGGCATTGCACAAAAATAAAGTTCCATTATCTATCTCTTTTTAATTGATTGTTTAAGTGAAACAAATCATAGTTATTGGACTATGTGTTTCCTAATAATATCTGTTTTACATTCATACAAATAGTTCATATAGAAATGAACTTCCCTCTTTCAAGGTTGGAACTACCCATGCAAAACTATCTGTGCATAATTTTTAATGTTTTAACTATAGTTCTGAAAGCCATTTGTGAGGTAGAGATGATTTTTATAGTGATCCACAATGCTTGACAAACTCAGAACTGTTTTTGAAAATTTTAGAGAAGATGAAAATCATATTTTAGAAAATCATTGAGTAACATGGAGAAATTTAGTGACATAGTAAATGAAAGTTAATGTTAAAAGGATGTCCTCTATGACGCCAACTTAAAATAAATAATTATATCAATAGCTGGAGGAAAGACTAAGGTGGGATCAACAAGCAAAGTGACGTCAGTACATCAACAGTGACTGTCTCTGAATGGGGAGGTCGAGGGGGACTTACAATTTCTTTTCTATATTTTCTTCATGACCAAACATACAGGAATCACATCTGATTCTCTTTATGAGAAATAAATTTTAACATAACCAAGATAAATCTTTAGATTTGGTATGAGGACAAAGAACAAAGTATTCCACACAGAACAGGTCAGAGTCCCCACTGTGTAACACCTGAGTGTCCCACAAGTTTTCTTTTAACTATAGCAGTAGTTACCACCACAATTATTTGGAAACCGTGGCCTTAGGAGTTTCTCACCTTCCTAGAAATTTCATGAAGCTTTAATTTTTTTCCTAAGTTTCTTCCTAATCCAAAATCAGCTTCTCTGCTGACATGAAAAGTGTCATTTCGGAATGAAAAACAAAAACTTATTTCACTTTTAGAAAATTAGACTTGGGCCTGGGGTTGCGGCTCAGTGGTAGTGTGCTTGCCTGGCCTGTGTAGGGCACCAAGTTCAATCCTCAGCACCTCATAAAAAATAAATAAATAAAATGAGGGTATTGTGTCCATCTACAACTAAAAAAGTAAAAGAAAATACAATTGGGCTTGTCAAATTTTTGGCCAAACCTTTGGGGTTAGTCAGAAACTTCATTCAATCCGTATGTGAACAGACCCAACTCTGCTTTTCCCCTGGGGCTCGCGTTCTGTCTCCACCCCGCCAACCCTGGTGTGGTACACCACACCCCCTCACCAGAGACCTTCCACCTTCCCCTTCCTCATGCCTCCTTTTTTTAATTTTTAAAATGGAAAAAAAAATTGTAGATGTTGTGGATCAGACAAGTGTTAACCTGAGACTCACTATTCTCAAGATGCATTTTAAAAAGACTAATAGCATGAAACCATTTGGAAAATCAAAACAGTAGAAATGTCTACATTTAACTTATTTTAGTCCTTCTCTTATAAAATCAATTTGTATTTAGTAGAGCCCTTTAAGAATTTTTTTTTACTTTACTCAAAGCTGGCAATAAGATAGAGATTATATTATCCAATGTTAAATTTATAGCATTGAGCATTTATATTATGAATTATTAAGTACAATACTAATAGGATCTGATTCTCTTGCCAGCATTTGATAAAAGTGTGATGTGGTAGAATGTTTTTCAAAGAGGCTCCTGTTAACTCGAAATAGTTTCAAAGGACAGCTCATTGCTAGTGGCACCAAACTGTCCCTTTTAAGTGGCCCCATAGATAAAAATTATGTTTATGCGTAAATGTTCCATTTCTTTAGTTAGTATTCATAGAATGGACACGATTGTGTTGTCTGCATTTTATGCCATGAGCATTTTCCAGTTTGCTAACATGTTTTTTTCATTTAGTTTTTGTATTTAACAAAGGAGTATCTGTAGGTAGTTTCCACAGATCAATAGTACTGTAAGCTTGATAAAGAAAACCAAGTATTTGCTACCCTTGTCTTTCCTCATCTTAATTTCCTACTCTTCAGAGAACCACATTCACCTCTTTTGGGTATTTACTCACATATGGGAACATAATATGTTTAACTGGATATATATTTATTAATTATAGGCATTATTTACTGACTTAGTTAGGACCCAATCTCATCCTCACACACACTACTTCTTGTAAAATTTCCAATGAAATTTCATTAGTTTTTACTTATAATAATATTATATTGTCACATGCTATAATTAGGTAAGTAATATTTACAGTTAAAGCATGTCATTTAATATAATTTTATTTCTGTTCAAATGGCTTTGTTTTCCCTGGAGTTAATAATTGCATTGGTCTCTTAACTTTGCATGTTTATTTGCTTAATTTCCTTTGTACTCATCACTAATTCAGTCCTAACTTTTCCAAAAAGAACTGCAAAAATTCTTCCTAATGTGGTCAGATCATCAGATAATCAAATAGCTTCCACATTTTTCTCTGGAAGCATTTCTTCTTTAATTACTTACTCTTTAATCTGAATCTACAAACAATGTTCATTCTGGAAGTTATCATTGTGATCACTCTGGGAATTTCCTTGTCTCTCCTTTGCCAAAGTTCTGTTTCCCAGATCCCCTATCTTTCTCTTCCTTGATTTACTCTCTCACTTTGATGGAGCACATTCTCCAGTAGCTTTCTAAGAATGGTTACATAGGTGGTGAATTTTTTATCACTTTTTTCCATTTAAGTATGATTTTTTTTATAATAACATTTAACCGATATTAGATTCTCAATAACAAATCACTTTCTCTAAGGGTCATTGAAGTCCCTACTCTATTTTTTCAAGTTTTGTAGTGATACTGTTTTTCAAGGCCATTCTGAGGCTCAGTTCCTTGTATATGATGTATCTTCTCTCTTCTCTTCTAAAGTTCCAGGAAGTGCTCTCTAAGACTTAAAACTTTACAATGATATGCTTTGGTATGGTTCTTTTTAAATTTACTGTGTTGTATAACTTGTAGACCCTTTTAATCTGAAGGTTCCTATTCTTCATAAATTCTTGGAATTTTTCATAGATGATTATTTATGAGATAAATTCCTTCTCTCTCCTTTATCTGGCTTTTTGAAAGCCCTGTTAGTTAGATACAAATTTGATGTATAGTACCATAATTTTCTTATCTCTTCTTCCCTATTTTTCATCCTTTAGCTTTTTATCTTTTTTTATTTTCTGGAAGATATACTACATCTTGTCTTCCAACTTTTCTATCAAAGTGTTTTTAAAATTTATTAATAGTTCTTCAGTTTCTTTTTTTTTAATTTTTTATTGTGGGTTGTTCAAAACATTACAAATTTCTTGACATATCATATTCCACACTTTGATTCAAGTGGGTTATGAACTCCCACCTTCACCCCATACAGTTTCTTTTTTAATCCCTAAGAGTGCTTCTCTTTCTCTTTCTTTCTTTCTTATTGAAACATTTATTTGAAAAAAAGAGAAGTAATAATAGTGGTTTTTAGCCCGTCCTCTTGGATAGGGAAAGTACACTCCCAGCCCTTGGCAGTAGGACAAGGTCTTTGACAACCATCCAGCCTTACTGGGTTTTGTTTATCTTGGTGCCCCCTCTATTGATGTAGGAAAGTTGGCCATGGGGTGAACTACCCTCTGGGAATGCAGTTCCGTAGCAGTTCAAGTCAGTATAGGTGTGTCGGTTACAACTGCACTCAGCTAATACTTGGCTAACAGTGGCTTAAACAAGCATGAATATTTTTTCCAGATAATTTTTCATTTTTTGAAATTAATAAATTCATTAACAATGGTGATTAAAATACCACTCAAAGTCAATTTAAACGAACTAGATTCTAAGAGGTTTTTTTTTTTATTTACTCCTTTATTCTTTCTTTCCTCTTCTTTATTCATTTATTTTTTAATGGATGCTCTTCTAACGTCATGAGGATTCATGGCAGATGTTCTGGAATCTTTTTCTGTTCCCTGAATTAATCTATTTCCTTGCAGTTTCATCTTATGTTCTGGGTTTTTCTCATAAACCCCATAATCCTTGCCAGAATAAAGTATGAGAATTCTGATCAGAAGCTTTTTGAGGACAAATAAATCTCAGATCTGGCCAGAAGAACTGGGCATTGCTTAGAAGACCCCACATCTTAATCAGGTTCCCTCACATAGCCTCCTCTTTTGCTGATCGGTAACCAGAGAAAATTCATATCTCAGGATGAATTTTCCAGAAGGGTCTTCCTGGAAGACATAACCCAGGTAACAGTGTTCTGAGAAACAACCAGGGCCTCTGGGATTCACCCTCTCCACTACCTCAGCTTCTGCTGGGGGGGTGAAGGGGAGGTGCCTGGCTTCACGAGCTGGAGGCCCGACTACAGCTTCTACAAAAACATTTAATTTTACCTCCAATTACCTCTAGCGAGTACCTGTTTCTGGGGTTCTGGGGTGCAAAACAGTTTCAATTGGACCTCCTCTGAAAGCCTTCAGCTTCAGCTTCTATGGTCCAGCATCTCTTATGTATATTCTCAATCTTTCTTAGCCCTGTGTACTTACAGCATTTTTATTACCTTTTTGGAGAGATTTAGACAGGGAGCAAGAATAAACACATATGTTAACCTAGCATAACTTCACTAAGTTCCTCCCTCTCTTGAGTTTATACTATTTATTTTCTACACCAGAATATCCTCAGGTTGCCTTCCATGTCAGACTTGTGTTCTGAGACAGATGAAGGAATATTCTCTGGAATAAAGAGATCCAGAGTCAAGAAATGGTGCATACCACCCATATGCCTCTTGCTACTTTCTTTTGTGGCATCTGAGATAGTACGGTCTTAATTCTGATTTAAAATTTTTCTGATTGCACTTATTATGTATCCCCAGCTATACTTTAAGCCTCCATGAAGTTGTGTACCATGCCACCTGTGTTTTCTATCATGTTTACTGTATCATATATTAACCTCTATTTAGATATCTGTCACTCCTGAATAGAATGTAAGCCCCATGGGCAGGGACTGTTTCTTATTCATCTTTGTACCCTCCGTGTCCCCAGCACCTGACAGACTAGTTAACATCACAGGGATCACAAAAGGTCCACTGGTGCGTGAGTCAGTGAAGGACAGGCTTTCATACAGCCCATAATCCCTTTTGCACCTCATACCTAGGGAGAGTCCAGAAAGCATAATCGCATATTCCCATAGGCGTATTTATGTGCTCCCAAGTGAAAATAATTTTATACTGAGAATTCTTCATACATGATTGGACAGAGACAGGGGTAGTGACTTAGGGAAAGGTCATAACTTCTCCTTGTCCCTCCTCCCCTGTGAATATGCCTGTCCCCAAGGACTATGTGCCTGGTCACTCAGACAGACACCCTGCAGTCCCCCCGACAGAGCTAGATGGTCTTCGTGCCACTCTGAAGGAGAGGAAGCATGTTTCTGGTTGTCCTAAAACTAAGAATGTATTTTTCCAAGCAAATAACTTTATAAATGGTGGTCATTTGTAGTAGAAATAGTATTATTACTAAAATATTTCAGGTTCAATATGAGTTAAATTGATTTTAGGGGTTACTCTTGGAAACCAATGGTCATTTCTTAAGTTGTTTCTGTGTGAAAATGTATTTTAAGTTCCAAGTGACTAAATTGTATATAAACTTCTGGAATATTTCTCATTCATATGATAGGCTGATTGTATTGTATTTATAGTCCATTTGGGGCTATAAGAACAAAAGGAAAATCAAATCAACTGGATAATACCACTACTGGGAGCAACAAATCTAAAGTAACAAAATAGTCTATAATATGGAATATCACATCAGAATAAAAATGAACATATTTTACAGTTTGTGATATTTGTGGGCTGGCCTGGTGTCTACAAGAAAGAATGTCTTATGAAATTGTATTGTATAGATCTAATGAGATTATGTTTGATTCTTTCCTAGGGCCTGAAATAGTATAACTTAGTTATAAGTCTAGAAAAATGATTAAATTTTCTGTGCTATACACCACCATTAAAGCAGTCTGAATAATTACTCAATGCATTTAAAAACAATCTTTTGAAGCTTTATGAGTGGATTGAGATTGGATTAGTGGTGGAAAATAGGAGCTAATTAATTAAAGTTTTCTTTGAATATTCTTTTTATTTTGAATATACTAATATTCAACTCAACATTTCAAAGAAAAATGAAGGTAGAATTTGGGACAGTCAGAATTGTGGGGAAACAAATACATACCACAAGGGGGCGCAATGGAGTCTTTGTTTTGTTCTGTTTTTATGTAGGAAAGAGGGTTATTGGTTTTCAAAATCAGTGTAGGAACAGAAGAAAAAGAAAACAAAAGCAGAGGAGTGTGCTATAGGAATAAAGTCTACAAAGAGAAATTTCTCCTAACATTAAAACCAACTTTCCAAAGGATATAACAATTTTATCTCAATTAAGCAGCCTCAGTATTTTTTACTTCACGCCCATAGATTAAAAAAATATATGTGTATAAATACACACACACAGAATGAATATTATTTATTTTGACAAAGACCCTAAAAATTCTTTTTAAGGCTATCATGAGATTATTAATGATAATCCTTTAAAATTTCAACAAATTTAGTTAATGATATTCTACATATATATTAAGGTATAATTGACAAAAATTACATATATTTGTGGTCATTCATATGATTTTTTGATATAAGTATATGTTGTTAAAGCTGTCAGAGCCACAAATTGATTTAATAGTTTATTTGAGCCAAACACTGTGCTAGGTACAAACTTTAGACTAAGGCTACATGGTTTAACACATTCTCCCCTAATCTGTTACTGCTGACGTACAAAAACTTGAATGATCTTCCAAATCAGTCATCTGCAATTATCAGTATTTGTCTTACTGAATACATTGTTTCCTAAGTAGTCCTAATACAGGACTTAATTTATATTGTATCTGCACTTTTAATTGAAAGAGATTTTGTGGTCTTCCTTTTTTTTAAGCTAGTTTGTTACCCAATTTACAAGTAAGGTAAACTTGATTAATGTTATTTAATAAATGAAGAAGAAAGACTAAAACACTGGATACTAATCAAGTATCTCTTTAAAAGTAAATGATAGATTTAAAAATATGAAAAGACTGTGACTCCCAGGATACTATAGAAACACAGAAACTCACAGCAGCTTGTCGCTGGTGGTAGTCATTAATATTTTTTCTTGGCAGCTCTAAGAATGCATTACTTACCATATTGGTTCTCAATCAGGGAAAAAAAATTTAAAGGATGCCCATAGACCACTATCTCATCTGGGGCTGATGTTTTCAAGTGTGGAACACAAAAACATTCAGCAGGGAACGTCCCCATCTTCCAAGCGGAGGTGGGAGCTGAGTCAGCTCCTGTCCCTGACCTTCGTGTGACCTCACACATCACCTTCCCCTCTCAGAAAACCTCTTTCTTCATTATTCATCTGCTTTGTCCCCGAGGTAAGGGTCAATTAAAAGATGAGGTTACCCGTGGGTAAGCACTTTGTAACGTGGGAGGGCATTTTGTTCCTTTTCATTATCATCACTGTCTTGACTCATTTCCTCTGGAGCCTTGGAAGGCGGGCGTCTGTGCAAGCCATGCACCCTACCAAGGGAGTTTCCCCTGGCTCACTTCCTGTCTGTGCCCTGGGTAACTCTGTGCACATCCTGTCTGGAAGGACAGACATGGGTCCATCAGGTGCCAAGCTCGGGGACCATCAGGCTCAAGTGGTTGCTTTTTTCTCTGCCCATCACTGATGCTGGGCAGAACGAGGTCATCATCGCTGATCATTCTTAGCTGCAGGTTATCTTGGCGCTCCCGCTTTGACGTGCAGATACATTCAGACCCTCGCCTTTCACCCATAGTTTTGATTATCACCTTGAATCAGGGAGATGAGAGAGAAGGAGGGAAAAGAGGCCTTACGAGAGGCTCTGGCAACAGCATATTCTCATCAAGGGTGTCCAGCTTTGCTGGGCTACCACTGACCGTCCCTCAGACTGATGAGTTCTGGAGAAGGTATTTGCTCTGAAGTGTGTCAGTAAAACATGGTAATTATTTTTCTTCAATGGAAAAAGGCAGTAAGTAGCACATGCTCACTCACCAGCATTAGAGCTTTTGCGCCTTGATCACAACAATAGATTGGGGCTGATTTCCTATTCTCAGGCAATCAGTGAAGGGAGGAGAGCGAGCCATTAGCAGGGGGTCCCAGTTGACCTTCAGCTAAATTATAGTTCCTTTCCCCCTCCTGCCTTTCCTCTAACAGAAGGGGGAGGGGGGAGAGTAGCTCTCTGCTAAAAAATAAAATAAAATAAAAAGGGAAAGGAAAAAGAAAGGAAACAGGTGCATGGCTAGAATGTCTAGCAAGGGGATATAATTGAAGGCAACAATAGCATTCTAAATCTGACAGCTGCTTTGGTTGTCCCACCCCTTTGTGTTCGTGAGTAGGAAAATAATTTGTTTGAGATATTCGTGTCAGAGATAAAATCAACAAATATTTGTGGGACTATAAATATATTGAATGTGACTTGCAACAGATAAAGTTTTTATTTTTTAATGTTTAAAAATCCCCAAATGTTAAGTGCAAAGATGCAGTCTAGTTAGGTATGGCATCCTAACATAGATCCTGGCAGTACCTTTGCCAAATAAAGCCCTGAGACCAAATGGCCATCAGCAGATTTCAAACACATATTTTTGACTCTTGCTGTGTCAAAGATGTGCTATCCAAAGAGAAGATGTAAATCAGAAATATCGAAAACCCAATTCAATGTCATCCCAAATAAATACCTCTCTGGTTGTGCAAATGAATACCAGTAAGTACAGTTTCAAACTTCAATAAAAGTACATTACTTTCCAATGACTGGTGTTGAAAATAAAGCAGCTGACAACTAGAGCCATTCGGGGAGATTGGATATTCCCTTGTTATAACTTTTGGAGCATTTTATGTCACTTGGGGAAACCTTAGAAGTGTTTTTCGGTGGTGCTCCAGAAGATGAATTTCTCTTAATAGCCTACCTCATTGTTATTACACGTGAGTTCAGCATGAGTAGTCGTGGAGGTTCTATAACTGCTAATAGCACTGGGTGCTAATGGTACTAGAGTTGCTCAGGTTAACATAAAAGCAGCTAGGTGAAGGCGTGGGACTAGCTGCAATTAATCTCAAGTAGAATCCAAAAAAGACAGAAGCCATAAACATCAACAAATGGCATTCTCCAGTTTATTCAAAGGAAGACAAATTGAGAATATTGTTTTATTAATTACAATATTTTTAACCGCAGTAGGGGGAATCCCCATGTAGTAAAGTGCTTGATGTCAGTCAACTTAGAATGTCTACCTTGTGATGCATTTTTCATATGATGATTATCTCAATGAACTTTCTAAATTTATTGCTAATGGTTGAACTCAAGCTATAGATAAAAGCAACCAATATTCAATACATTTTCATTAAAGGCACCATTTTTGTCTATATACAATGTTTGTTACATATAAATGTACATACATATGCTTGAGATATGAAATTTATGTGTATGGTCAAGTTATAAAGCAGAATAACTTTTGCACAGCAAAGGAAATAATCACAAGTTGAATAGACAGCCTACAGAATGAAAGAGAATCTTGGTAAATGAATCACCCAACAAAGGATTAATATCCAGAATATGTAAGGTACTCAGACAAATCAACAATACAAAAACCAAATAATTAGATTTTAAAATAGGCAAATGACCTGAATGAACACATTTCAAAAGCAAATGTACAAATGCCCCACAGATATATGAAAAAATACTCAGTATCACTAAGCATCGGGGAGGTGCAAATCAAAATCATGACGAGATATCACCTCACCCCAGTTAGAATGGCTATCCTCAAAAAGACAAAAAATAAATTCTGAAAAAGATGTGAAAGGGACTGTCATGCACTGTTGGGGAGAATGTAAATCAACGTAGCTGTTGTAGAAGACAGTATGGAGGTTCCTCAAAAAAGAAAAAAGAAATAGAACTACTATATAAACCAGCAATGCTACTACTGGGTATATTCAAAGGAAATAAATCAGTATGATGAAAAGATATCTGCACTTAAATGTTTATTGTACCATTATTCACACAGTCAAGATATGGAATCAACCCAGGTATCATTTGACAGATGAATGGATAAAAAAAAGTGTGGCATATATAAACAATGGAATGTTATTCAGCCAGTTAAAAGAATGAGGTTCTGTCATATACAGCAACGTTGCCAGAAACCATTAAGTAAGTTAAGTCACACACAGAAGAAAATATATAATATGTTCTCACTTATTATGTGTGGAAACTAAAAAGTTGGTCTCAGAATTAAAAAATAGAGTAGTGGAAGAGGAGAGATAGAGGGAAGATGGTTCTTGGGTGTGGGCATGCAGCTTCAGAGGAGGAAAAACTTGTAATGTTTTATACCATAGTAGGTTAACTCTTGGGCACCAGAATTAATCGTATATCTCAAAGTAGGTAGTAGAGGGGATTACAAAAATAAATGATAAATGTTTGAGGGGATGGATATATCAAATACCCTAATCTGATCATTACACATCGTGTACATGTATTGAAATGTCACTGTGTACCCCAGAAATATATTTAACTAGTCTGTGTGTATTAAATATATATGTATATATGAACACAAAAAGAAACCCAGAAATCTGTTATTCATCCTAAGAAAAACAACATCACAGCATTGAGAGCCCCACCCTCGTTCTCTGCAGAATCACCATGGCGGCTGGGACCCTGGACACATATCAGGATATGTGGCTCAAGTCCACGTGCTCTCCATACCACCCACTTCCACTTTGGCTAATCCAGCCGCACCCTTGAATTTCTCCACAAATTTCCTGCCGGCAAGTTTCTGGCATTTGAGGTGGTGATGGAGAGCCATGCCAGGCCTAGCAAGAGAGCCAGGAGGAGCTGCAGAGCAGGGCTCAGGGGCAGCAGCCCTGTGGTGTGGTGGGTGAGACCGTCCTGAGTGCTCCCTGCCTGGAGCTTCAGGCATCGCCACACGCAGGGCACCGAGCATGCAAAGGGGGAGGCACATTCTGGGGCTTCCAGGTGCTCACTTGAGACTCATGATGACTTTTCTGGTGACACTGGTTGACATCACAGTTGTTTGCACCCTGTTGTGACACTCTAAACAGGTCTTCAAGCCTTCTTTCTGCCAGGCTTTCCCAATACCAGCCATCTGTTCCTCACCTGCATCAACTAGCCCCAGTTCAGGGCTATCTTAGGGGAGATGAAATGCATGAGAAGATGACGAAGAAGTTTGCAGACAGTTGACCTCAAAAGGACCGCCTATGGAAGGGGAAGACTTCCTGGGAAGAGAAGCAGAAGCCTCAGGCCAGGCAGAAAGAGCAAGATAAGGCAGATGTGCCAGTTCCTGAAGAGGAGATGGTAAAATCGGAGTGGCCACTGGTTCTGAGCCCAAGGCCAGGGTGCCCTTCCCTTACCTGCCTAAAGGCACCTGTGTGTTGGATGAACCTAAGCTTAGGTACTCCGACAAGGGCACTGCCATAGTTTGGGGAGCACTGTGGTAAGGACGGCTGGCCTGCTTCCTGAGAGTTCACCCAGACCTTCATGAGCGGCAACCTCCTGGCTGGGATGTTTCAGTGATTGGACAGACTGAGGCACAACACCTCTGCCACCAGCCTCTAGCGAACAAGCAACAGCAGCTTCATTTCTGGAGTCCAAATCTTCCGAGGCCATCAGCTTGCCTTTCTGCTGAGTCCAGATTGACAGGTGAACATGAGACATATACAAGGCAGAAACTGGACCCTGGCCGCGAGGAGGCTCAGGTGCAGGTGTGAGAGTCCTCTGGTTGGGGCTGGGTGGGGGTTGCTTCCAGAACATGGGCATAGCTTCAACCAGGGCAAGACCTTCAAGTGAGCATCTCCCCATTCCTAGCTGCCTGCACCTACCTGCCCTTCAGAGAGCCAGAGTCATTAAAGGAAAGGAAACATTGAAAAAAGAAAGGAAACATCAATAGAACACTACCAGTTCTACTGAGGTCACCCGAAAGTGTCTTCTCTCTCTCTCTCTCTCTCTCTCTCTCCCCCCCCCCCAACACTGGGGATTGAGCCCAGGGCCTTGCACATGAAGTTCTCTACCGTGAAGCTCATTTCCAGCCTCCAGCTGTTTACATTTTATTTTGAGGCAGTATCTCACTAAGGTCACCTAGGCTGACCTTGTATTTACAGTGCTCCCTCTCATTCTCCCAAGCATCTGAGATTACAGGCAGGCCCCACACCACCAGCTCTTCTCCTTTCTTATCACTCCACTCAGCTAATTGTGATTCTTATTGCTTTTGGTGAGTGTGTGTTTGTGTGTACAAGCCCTCATGCATGCTTTTAAAGACTCCATCCACTTTATCAATCATTTTATCATTTCCTTAATGGTTTTTCATGCACACCCATACACACACCCACTCATCCCTAAACAATATACTGTTTGATTTTATACTTTTTTAAATTACAGTATCCTGTATGTTTTTTTAAATTTTTTATTTGTTTTAATTAATTATACCTGACAGTAGAATGCATTTATGTACTTTGATGTATATCATACATAGATGGGATATAATTTCTCATTTTTCTAGGTATACATGTTGCAGAATTATTTTGGTCATGCAGTCACATATAAACATACAATAATAATGTCTGTTTCATTCTACTATCTTTCCTATCCCCACATCCCCTCCCCTCCCCTCCCATCACTTCCCTCTACGTAATCTAAGGTAAGCTATTCTTCCCTAGTGCCCCCAGCCTTATTGTGAATTAATATCCGCATATTAGAGAAAACATTTGGCCTTTGGTTTTGTGGGATTGCCTTATTTCACTTAGCATGATATTCTCCAACTCCAACTATTTACTGGCAAATGTCATAATTTTATGTTTTTGTTTAGTTGAATTTAGTTGTTATTTTTATCTAGGTTACACAAACATATAAAGAGGCAAATGACACTCTAAATCTTTATATAAAAATATCCATTCCCACCCCAACACCCATGCCTAATTTTATGTTCCCTGGAGACAATTAAACTCTCTTAATGAAATTTTTTAAAACTCCCCTATATATCATTGCATAGCATGCTTATTTTGTTACTAATTGGCTTTTTCAGATTTGGAAAATACCTATTTTCTTCCAACTTTAAAATACGAAAATGTAACTCTATGATATGCACCCCTTCTCTCCACATACATGTGCTTTCTATCTCCCCAATCCCCCCAGTAGTCAGATCATATTGTGGTTAGACCATTAGTTGGAGCTTACATATTGGACTATGCAAACACCATTCACAGCCTAGCTAGGTGGTGTACTATGATTGCTTTTTTTTTCCTGTGCAATGTTGGATTTTTCCTAAAATTTATAGTAAACTTTTTTATTATTCCAGTTCCAAATATCAGTCCCAAATGTCCCCAGTCATATAAATCTCCTTTCAAAATGTTCTAATGTATCAGATTATCTATTATTTCCATCTCTCCTTGAAGTTCTCTAGCCTGTTCCAACAGGTGCATTAGGAATCTCTCTTCATGTTGTTCTAGGGAAGCCCTTTGGGTCTCTGTTGCTCAGGTCTCCCAATTCCTTAGTCCCAGATCTTTCCTTCTCTTGCTTTACACCCTTGTTTTTGTGGAGCACATGCACAAGTAGCTTTGTAAGAAAGGGTATAAATGAGGGCTGGGGATGTGGCTCAAGTGGTAGCGTGCTCGCCTGGCATGCGTGCGGCCTGGGTTCGATCCTCAGCACCACATACAAACAAAGATGTTGTGTCTGCCGAAAACTAAAAAAATAAATAAATAAATTCTCTCTCTCTCTCTCTCTCTCTCTCTCTCTCTCTCTCTTTCTCTTTAAAAAAAAGAAAGGGTATAAATGATAAAAATTTTGATGCATGAACGTCTAACAGTGTGTTTATTGGCTTATTATAGAGTTCTATTTTGGAAATCAATTTCCCTGGGAGTTTTGGAAATATCTTCTATTTCCAATATTGATATTTAAAAGCCCAATGCCTAATCTTGGTATTTAAAAGCCCAATGCCTGTGTGTGTCTTAATTCTTTGTATTAAAACTTTCTCTCTGCAAGCTTGTAAAATCTTTTACAAATGATCTGAAATTTCATGACAATATGCCCTTCCAAAAAGGGCTGTTTTTATATTTCTCTGAGTATTGAGTGAGAGTTTCAATCTGGAAAATCATGTTGTTCAGTTACAAAGAATTTTCCTTCAACTGTTTCATTATAATCTGTTTTCTGGGAAATTTCTTCAACTCTGTCTTCTTATATTTTGATCAAGCTTTTCATTTCTGCCCTAAAGCTTTTACTTTTCCTAAGAACTTCTTTGTTCATTGAATATTTTTATATCATTTTGTTCTTATTTAATAGATGCAGTTCTTCACATATCTAAAGATGTCAATTATATTTTCATAATTTTCTTTTTCTGACCTATTCTCTGCTCACTCTAAGTTGTTTTATTCTTTTTTTTTTGTTGTTGTACTGATCTTTGCCTTTCACATTTAATGCCTTCACCAAAGCCTGAAGATCTTTTGTTGCCTGCTTATGTTTGAAAACAGTGTTTCAAGTAGCATATTGGAATCCTAGTTGCGTGTATTAGAAAATTCCTTTCCTAAGTTCATCATTTGTCTTTTCACTTTCTTTATGCTAACAGTTCATGAAAAGACTTTCTGAATTTTAAGGTAGCCTTTTATGATTCTTTTTTTTTCCTTTAGGTTGTTTGCTTTTTATTTCTTATTGAATAAATCCCTCTTGATCTTGTGGTCATTAAGATATTTTCCTTTAAAAGTCTTATACTAATAATTAGTGCTTTTCATGTTTAAATACATAATTTAACTGGAATTAAATAGTGTTTATGGTGAGATATGTACATCCAATTTCATTTGTTTTCCCGAACAGATAGACAACATTTATAGAAAAGCCTGTTGTCTTCCATTTATAGAAAAGCCTGTTATTTTCCCACAGATTACAGAGGCAGAAATGTTCTAACGTGGGTTTATAGCTGAGTCTCTTTCTGGGCTCTATTCTATCCCAGTGTTCCCATTGTCCCTTTCTGTGTTGACAATCTATAGTCTTATAAGATTCATATTTGATAAGACAGGTTTTTCCCTACTTTATTCCCTACCTAGAATAACAATCCAAAAATAGAAGGGAAAAAAAACCACCTTCTAATAGGAAAGAAATAGTAGGCTGAATTTCATTCATTCATAAAAAATGCATTAAGCACCTGACACGTTTCAGATGAGCCCTAAGAACTGAAAACTGAGTAAGACACAATTCCTGCTGGAAAGGCATAAACTTGGGGGAGGAGACGGATGAAGAATTATACTTTTATTCTATTCTGAGCAGGAATAATGGAGGCATAAGAAGCTCTATGCTGAGAGGAAGAAAATAATTATGCCCAAGGGATAAGTTAGGAAAACCCTGACAGATTTGGCCAATAAATGGTAGTTTCAGTTTGGTCTGAAGACATGATTGGCATTTTAGGAGAGAGAAAGGGGAGGATTTACAGGGAGGGGACTCTGAGGGCTGTTATGAAAGTGCATAATCTGTTTCATAATAAAGGATCAAGCAAAGGAGCAGGTCCAGTTAGAAAGGAGGCCAGTGCCACACAGGGAAGAGCCTTGTCTTCTCCCCTGGGCTTGCACACTACCCTGCAGACACAGGTGGACTCAGGGGATTTCAATTAGAAAGGTAATGTCACCTTCATCACGAATGTGGCAGTGTAGACGCAGACTTCAGTGGGGTGTGGAGGGAGACTGTGGGTGGGGAGTCCAATGAGGAGGCTGTTGCGTTGCCCATGGTAAAATTCCTGAGGCCTCAACCTAGGCAGGAGTGAAGGTAGCGGCCATGCCTACAGAGCGGATGGACATCTTTGCCTTCTCTTCATTTGACAAAGCATTTATATCAGAGTATACAAAGAGCTCAAAAACCAACACCAAAAAAGAATCGATAAATGGGCAAATGAACTAAACAGACACTTCTCAAAAGAAGAAGTAGAGTCCCATAATTATATGAAAAAGTATTCAACAGCTTCAGCCATCAGGGAAAGCTAAAAAACTACATTGAGATTCCATCTTACCCTAGTTAGAATGGCTATCAGCAGGAGTACAAGAAACAGTAAATGCTGATGAGGATAGGAACTCAGACACAATTGGTTACAATCTCAACTAGTATAGCCACTATAGAAATCTCTATGGAGGTTCCTCAAAAACATAAAAATAGACCTACTATATGATGTACCTATACTACTTCTGGGTACATACCCAAAGGAATTAAAGTCAGCATACTAGCTACCTGCATGCCCATGTTCATAACAACACAATTCACAATAGCCAAGTACGGAACCAGCCTAGGTGACATCAACAGATGAATGGATTTAAAAAACATGTATACATACACAATGGAATACTACTCAGCCACAAAGAAGAACAAAATTGTGTCATTTGCAGGAAAATGGATGGACTGGAGATCATAGTATTAATCAAAATAAACTAGACTCAGAAAATCAAGTATTGGATATTTTCCCACAAATGTGGAATTTAGGAGTAAAAAGATTACATGAAAGTAACATGGAGACCTACTAAAGAAGGGACAGAAAAAGATTACATGAAAGTAACAGGGAGACCTATTAGAGAAGGGACAGTAGATCAGGGACAGGGAGAGGGGTAAAAAAAGGTAATGGGGAGTGCTGTGATCAGAGAATGTTATTTTCATGTATAAACATGCCACAATGAAACCTGGTATCCAGTATAATTAAAATGAATTAATAAAAATAATTTTTTTTAAATGTGCACCTAGCACCTTGGCTCCTACAAAATTCTACCAGCATGCTTTGCAGAACACATCCTGGAGACAATGGCATTGGGACAAGAAGGAATACTAGGAGTGCAGGAAGTCAAAGGGTTTCTCTTAGTTAAATTTTGCTTAATTAAATTTGAATAATATAAATTATATTATTAAAGTTACCTGTCTCTCTTATCCCCGGGTTAGGATGTGATAATTATGTTTCCAGAATAAGTAAAATAATTGAAAGAGATTGACTTCTAGCTACTTATGGCATACTTGAATACATGTTTTCTTTATTTCATGAAATATCTGTGGTACTTTGCTAATGATTGCTATTATACATTAAATTTTAAAAGTGCTCCGACATCCTATAGGAATTAATTTAAAAGTTATTGCCTTTGCTTTAGATACAAACTTCAGATATAATATGTATGTCCTGTCATCCCCCACTTTAGGCTAGGAATTAATCAATGCTGCCCCATGAATAAAACAAATGGTAAGCTGTAACATGTGTGTGGTGATTACAAACCCAGGCCAAATCTCACTGCAGCAAACCCCAAGGGCCTGCCTGTTGACTTCTGGTATAGGAATTTAAAACTACCTGTATTATTTGGCATGAGCAACCCATTGGCTGAGTATTATAAATCCTTTTACTATGCTATTATTTACACTGAAATATGTTGATCGGAATGAGCCTTGACTTATATTGCGGAGAGATGAAACCAACAAATATGAAGATGCATCTGCAGATTGAACACATTTACATCCATCACATTTTACTTCATGCTTATCCCTAAATAAGAGTCACCAAAAGGACAGATTGTTATGCACAGGGGGCAGTAAATCTACTTGGTAAAACTCTTGATTGATGTTCTCCTCTAAAACGATCCTTTTTCTCTCAGTTTAACTGTTAAGAAGTACGAGGAAGCCCTGATTTCAAACAACATCGAATCCTATTTAAACCTGGAAACTTGTGCCTTTTTGAGTTGGATAAGCAGACAGTCAGGAGCACTAAGTATTTTGCTGAATCTTTCCCAGCACTTCCAAGCAAATTCAAGTGCTTAGTCCTGAGTGCTCCTGCAGCCGACTGTGCTCTTCTCTGGAACAGCACTTGATACCTTGCATGACAGGATTTATGTGTTCACACATATCTTTCGCCCTGCATGGCCTGTGAGCTCCAACATGGCAGATGACACATGCCTATCAGTGCCCTCTCAGCAACCAAGCTGGTCCACATAAGGACTTTAGGGAGTGTTCCCAGTTATAGTGTCACTACACAGTGACTCACTTATGTCCACCAAGCCTTCATGGGATTGAAATGTGTCCCCTCCAAGGCCTAGGTGGAAGTCCCAATTCCCAGGACCTCAGCATGTCACCTTATTAGGAAGTAGTATAAGTTTCTGATATAATTAATTAGGATGAATTCCTACTGGGGTGGGACAGGCCTCTAAAGCAATTTAACAAGTGTCCTTGTGAATAAAAAGTGGAAATTTGGACACAGGAAAGCACACAGGAAAGATATGCTGTGACCACAAATGTGGAGATTTGAGTTGATGCCTCTTCAAGCCAAGAACATCAAACATTGCTAGCAACCACCAGAAGCCAGGAGAGAGACATGGAGCAGATTCCCCTAAACAGCACTCAAAAGGAACCAACCCTGCCAAACCACCAATGGGAACTTCCAGCCTGCAGGACTGTGAGACCATAATCACCCAGTTGAAGTACTTTGACAGGACAGTCCTAGAAAACTACTACTACTCCTTAAGAGCAGAAGTGACACGTTTCTAACAGAACAAAGTTAATCATTTTTTAGATTATTCCCTTTAAAGCCTTCTGGTTCTTAAAACCATGATTGCCATATGTGGTAATAGAAAGCCGAGCCAGACAAGGTCTGATGGAAATGTGTTCTTTAAATGAGTGATGAAGATTACACTGATGGCTGGTTGGTGGATATGTTTGGGAGAAGGAGGCCCCGTAATAATAAAACAAACAGGCTCAGAGCTATGTATAATCAAAATACATTGGTACCAAGGGCCCAATACATAAAGCATCTGCTTTGATAATAAACCTATACATATGTTGAAAAGGCACTAATGACAAATGTTCAAAAACAGTCACAGACTGGTTTTCAATTCATAAAAAGGGGGAATCCATCAAGTTTGTTCCTGTATATCTACATTCAATTTAAAATATGAAATAGAATATCAGTAACACTAGAAGGTGAATTGACAATAAATATTCTCTATTCTAGAGGCTCATGGAAGGAGATTGGAAGGGCAAAACTTTTGAAATCCAATAGAGCTGGTTGTATTCCCACTTCTTTGACCTCCTTACCATATGACCTTACATGAGTCATTTAATCCTCAGAAACTCTGTTTGATTGCCTTAAAAATGGAGATGATAGGGATGATGATGCCTCCCTCAGAGAACTGATCTGTGGATTAAGTGAGATAATAATGAAGTAAGCAGTGAGTGCATTGCCTGGTAAGACGCTCAATTAAAAACATTCTGTAGATGGCAGCTCAAATTTGTATTTATCCTTATTATTCCCCATGGGCAACAGCCCTGCACTTCAACACTTCAGTAAATCTGTTCTAGGATATCCATTTATAGAGTTTAAATATTAGTGACCCTGGGGAAGTCCCCAAGAATCACTGAGGTTGTGCCAAACATTTCCTTCTTTCTTTTTCTCCTTCCTTAGGCACAAAGTACCCGCAAATGATGAACCAATGGGTAGACAATAGCAGTATCAGACACAGGTTTGAATGAGCCCTGGTTAAAGTTAAAACAGATGAATCCTCAGTCAAAAGCCTCTGTTCTGAGAGACAAATTAAAAATGAATCAGACTCTGCTCAAGGAAAGGTGATTAAGAGATAAAGTCAAGAAACCAAGACTGCACATCAGGCTCTCCTTGACTTCAAGGCAGCCATTCTTTACCTCTCTGAAATATGGGCCATGCTTTTGAAATCCACCCTAATCAGCCTAGTCTTTGCACGTGGTCTTGGAAGGAGACAGCCTGAAAACTGAAAATATAAAACAGGCAATGGCTCCAGGAGCAAAGACTCTTTCCTGATCATCTCTAGTGCATTCCTACGTACCCTTTTCCTGCAAGGAAAATAACCGTGCTCCATTTTTATTTTTCAGTCAGCAGGCCGAAAATGATGCCAAGTAGTTTGTGGTTTAAAATAATGATTTGGTGGAGGAAGAACCAGCCAGCCCACTCATGTGACCAGAAGACAGCACCCACTGAGCACTGCTCAGAGAGGTCTTCGTGACAAGTGTCCTCTGCCATTGGGCAGCTCCATCCCTCAGTCCCTTTGATATTTGAACTCTGTAAGTTCAGCATTGCCATGTGTTTTCTTGAAAAGAGGTTAATATTTTCTGATTTGAATTTAGTGAATGACCCTAGGTAATATCCACCCGTCCCCGGCTGCCGACCCTCTCTGCCTCCATGTTCTCTGTTGTAATTGCCCATTAATCAGCCCTGAGCTTGCCAAAGCTCCACAGGGCTATGAACCTGATGGGACAAATCAGCCTGCGACGTGTGTTGACAGACTCAGGTTTGTGTGACGAGCCAGGAATGCACAATCTGGTGGCCAGAACACCCTTGAGCAGCAGGGCTGTAGCCAGTAAATGTGACATGTCCATTTGTCCTGCACAGAGACTAAAGGAAATCTGAGCACCTTCTTAACTGCTACATGAAACACAGTTAGGATAGCTTTTACATGTAGCACTTTAAAACCAAGAAATGTAGACAATTTAAGAACTGGATGGGATCCTATGCATATCTTTTCTAAGTTGCTCCTTTGGGCCATGATAAACTGAAGTACTTGCTAACCACGGTACCGTGTGTTTGTAAGGTCACACAGGACTCAAGGCCAACTCTCCTTTTTCCTAATTTAGACAATTGTTCCCGATTACTCACATAGGAAATACATCATTTGAAGCACAATGTGTCTAGTTTCTAATGTTGCCTTGCAAATAAGTTTCCCATCCACTGGCCCAGTGAGCAAGGCCATCTTGCCTCAGGAGGTATATACTTAACAGGGCAGGCTGGGGATCTACTTAATCTCTCCCTCTTCTCTTCTGGAACAGAATGTGTTCTCAGTAATGAAAAGTCATGAGATTCTTCCTGTAAAGAGGGACTTTGGGCTCTGTCCTCACCTAGAATCTGAGCTCATCCCCAACACCTAGCATACCTTGAAGGGAACATTTTAAACTCCTATGAAACTGGCTGGCTGTCATTTCTCTCTTAACAAGAGCTGTAAGTTGGTTTGAAATAAGCAAGCGGAAAGGAATTTCAAAGGACAGGATTAGTTGAAGCAAAAAACTGTCTGTGATAAGCAACTCACAGGTCACAGTCCCTTCCTGGAGACTTCAAATATAGTATTCTAATACTTACTTGTCTTGGTTATTAAAGTTCTACCTGGAGACAGAGAATGGAAGAGATGCTACCCCTAAGTTTCTGCCAAACTTGAAGTTGAATTTCTTTCATGATAATGAGAGGTGGGGGAGAGAGGGGAGAAAGAGAGAAAAGAGAGAAAGTGTATGTGTTAGGAGAGCAGAGGCCTCCTGAGGCCAGTATCAGTGAAGGAGAAGGATGAAGTCCAGGGCGATGAGCTCAGGAATAACATTGCCAACCGCTGCCTGTCACCTCCCCTTATTTGGAACTTTCAACTGCCACTTTCTGATTTCTCAGAGGTGGGATGATCATTCTTAAATAAATTTACTTGAAGCACAAAAACAATAACATATACCGGTCTTTCCTTATCACCAGGGCTGTCAGCTGGTAGCCCTGCCCCTGGACCTCTGCTTATTTCATCCTGCAGTGCAGCCTAAGTGTAGTGTAGCATCACTTATTTACATGTTTGTCTCCTAGGAGACAGGAAGGCCTTTGAGGATAGAAATGATATGATAATAGTTCATGGATCACAACCTTTATTTATTACCACCTGCTATCCTTTGCAAGACTTCACTTCTTCTTGAGAAAGAATTTCAATTTTACGATTTTAAGAATTCAGATGGAATTCAAAAAATCTACCCCTGTATATTTAGATTTCAAATATTTGTAAGAATGTAACCCTGCTAGGGCACTCCCCAAAAATCTCATGGGAATGTTTCGCAGGTGGTTTGCAGCATTTGTTACAGGAAGAAGAGAACTTTTTACTTCTTTGAAATCTTCATTGGCATCTGTGTTCTTCGCCTGTTTCTGTAATACATACATCCACTGCAAAGACACTAGGCTAAGAGCATCAGAGAAGCAAGGACATTTTGAGATAACAAATCCATGAACACCATAAATGTCAGCCCTTACATTTTTATCACATAGTAATTATACACATTTAATCATTCTTATATACATTGGATAGTGGTCAACTCAGCCTATCTACCACATTAAACTTTTTAAATTTCTTTATGTAAGTACATTCAAATCCTCTCTTCTAACTATTTTGACATATCTAACACACTATTACTAATTACATTCACCCTGTTGAGCCACAGAACACCAAAACTCATTCCTCCTACGGAAATCTAGCATGGCACCCATGCACCAGCTTCTCCCCATCCACTCCCCTGTTCTCCCTAGTCTCTGGTAACCTCTATTCTCTGCTCAACTTCTATGAGATCAACATTTTTAGACTCCACTTATGAATGAGATTGTACAGTGTTTGTCTTGCTATGTTTGACTTATTTCACTGAACACAATATCCCCCAGCCCCATCCATCCATTCATTTTTCACAGATGATGGGATTTCATATTTTTATGGCTAAATAGTTTTCCATTGTATATACATATCATATTTGGAAGAGGTGCCTTCCTGTGACCACTTACTGCATTGATACCAGTAGCAAGGTCACCAGGATGGTGAATGAACTAGGAACCTCCTTACATATTCATTTCAGGTCAATATCCTACCTACCATGGAAGCCACACTGCATCATGAAACAATTCCCACCAGCAACTTGCTGTTGTGGCTGGATGTCAAGTGCATGATCCTGCACCTACATGGTCCTGAGATGAGGGTCTCTTTTCAGTTTTCATCTCTGGCAGGTCCCTCACTTCCTCACCCTGGTCTCAGCCCAGAGCTTACAGTTCACTCTGAACCCTTGCTCCTCCTCTGGGGCAGGTCTCATCCTCATTGCTTTGTCTGGGTCTCCCTAAGCTGTGGTCCTATCTTTAACATTTGTCTTCAACCTTAGTTTCCCTAATTCTTGATGTTTGAGCCACTCCAGACTCTCAGGGAAAAGCACTCTAGATTTTTAGAAAGTTTAGAAATCAGATGCAGATTCATACCTAGTTCCAAAAACAAGCCTGGAGCTGAAGATGGTCAGAGTGCTAGTAATAAAGCCAAAATTCTTCTAACTAGGTATTTTCCTAACTAGGTTGACTAGTCTGTTTTATCTATAACTTGGTTGGGAGTGTTTTGGTTTTATTTACTAAAAAGCATAAATTCCTGCCTCGACAAATGTTTATTTTGTGGCAAGTTCTTATTTATGAAGAAAGGTCAAGGATGATATGCTGATGAATTGAACATTCAGGAGGTGAATTTACTGTATTCCACACTCTAGATGAAAATGACCACTTCATATTCAGTGCACATCTCTGAGTGGCACCAAGCAGACTTTCATCTCTGTTGATTTGGAGGCACATCAGTGTTCGTTCCTCCTGCCAGTCTCTCCCGTAGGCATCAGTTATCACTGTACAGTGCTGTGGTCCTGGAGATTAGCCTGAAACTGTCTGATCTTACCCTCTGACAGCTCTGAAAATTGCACTTTTGAATCACTCCCTGATAACAGTTTGTTGACTTCACATTTGTCCTTTCTGCTCAAAAAATCTAGTCAGACCTGGTTGGAGAGAAATCCTCACTATGTGATAGTCCCCGCTGTTGTAACTTTGGGACAGGGTCTGGGGCCTCAATGCTGACTCATGAAGCCTGTTGTCCCTATACACTTCTTTTGTGTGGTTGAACTGAGGTGGCTTGGACCTCTTGCTTCATCACCAGAAGGAAATAGCTTAGGCTCAGCCCCCCCATGCCATCCATCAATGGCGCCATCTTGGTGCACAAACTCCTATTTTGCTTCCATTTCTATATTGAATTTAAGAACCTTTCTGCCTTCTTTGACAATTTAAATGTGCTGAATACTATTTTTAGTAAGAGGGAAAGGGTGCATACATCCATGATAGTCATTTGGCTATCCAAGTAATTTCTCTAATCTTTCAGATGAATTTAAATGGTCTTCTTGTCCATGATTTAAATACTACAAATAACACCATTGTATTAGTGCAATATATTCAAAGCCAAAAATACATGCTTCACAATGCTGGAATTTCTCTTCTCTACTTATGACCCCACTGTCTTTCTTGGCAACAAGAATGTCCTTCTCCCTCCATTTCTCTTCTCCCCTCTCTGCCAATACCCAATCTGAAGTCCCTCTATTCACCTGTCAGAGACCAGGTGCTACCTGCCTACCTTGCTAATGTCTGCTGTATCCATTGCCCTGTCTCTACACCCTGCCATTATCCTAGCCATGCCTGGGGTTTTTGGAGCTGAAAAGAAACACCTGATCCAATCCTTTGTTTCTTAATGGGAAAAATGACCTAAAGAAATGAAGTTAATTGTTCTGGGTTTAGGACCAGAGCTTAGATATGAGCATACCACTGCCTCCTTCCAGACCTATACATGGTTGCACAGCCTGTCTCTCTCTATTTCAATCCATCAAGCACAAATTCCAGGCTATTCTTTCTGAATCACTGCTTCGAGGCTACTTCTTAGCTCAAAAACCTCCAGTGGTCCTGCATTGCTTCCAGAACAAAATCCAAATAGTCAAGCTCACTTTTTCCTCACTCCTATTTTTGCAGGTGCCTGTACTTTGCAAACAAGCAAACTTATCTGTCCATTCCACATATTCCTCCCCTGTCCTGGCTGTGCTTTTATTTCTATACCTATGTGCATGGTTTGCAATTCTGGATCTGACTCATTTGTCAGAGTAAACATCAAAATACCTGCTTTCCAGAACCTTCGAAGGACCCCTTCAGTTAAAAGTCATCTGCACTGTAGATTGACAGCTCTTCATCCATAGCTCCCTGCATTACCCATCACCTTGAATAACAATTGCATGAGTATTATTGATATTTTCTGCTTGTCTGAAGATTCTTGAGGAGAAGATTCTGGAGTGTTTGACTTTGTATCGTACATCTGTATTTTTTCAGGTTATTAGCCAGTAAACTCAGAACTACATAATTTCTCTAAGCTAAGAGTCCAACTTTTTGTTCATCCTTTTTGTCACATACAGTTGAGGTGCAGATCAATTATATTATTTTTGTTATGAAACACGGCTTAACTGTTATGATAAACAATGTATCTGTCAACCACTTGAAAGCATTTTAAATTAATTATATACTACTGGGTTTATTTGACATAAAAATGTAAAGCAATATAAAATATCAAATAAATAAATTTTTTTTTTTCTTCTAGAGCAAAATCCACCCTCCGCCCCCCAATTCACACACAAAAGACTGAAATGGTCCTAGAAACTCATCAAACATTTACTGCCATCTTGTGGACAGATGATAGCAAAACCCCTAAATGAGGTTGAGCAGTTGTGCTCATAAACAGCCTCAATGCAAATGTTGTATGGTTAAACCCACGGAAGCAGCCTCTTCATTAATTAAACCATTTGCCCAGAAAGTGATTAGTCAAAGCCAGAAAGTCCTTTGTTAATTTTTCTTTATCATTACGGAATCCTAAAGTGGTTGTCACCAGTAATCTCAATTTTCTCCTTCCTAATGTCTAAGATTGGGGCAGCAATATCAGGGAAAAGTGATTGAATACATTCTTATTGGCCTTGATTCTTGAGGCAAAAAAAAAAAGTAAGACTTGTTTAATTAACAGATTAACAATGAGCAGTTTGCACCCATGAGAACACAGTTTTCTGTGGACCGTTCCGTTGGCTCCTTGCTGACCTGCTCCCAAATGAGTAGATGCTGAAGTTCAAGTACAAGTTTCCCCACCACATTAATATAAATCAGTATCTCACAGAATGGACTATCAGAAGACTGTATTATGACCATTCACATACTGGAACTCAAATTAATTCCCAAGAACTAGGCATGAAATATGGAAAACACAGTAAAACATTGAACAAAATCATTTCCTTTTCCATGGGAAATATTTCCCTATAAACCTTTCGTTCTTTTAGCTTTTCCTAGTAAATCAATGACCTCCTATTTCAAATAGCATAGGTGCTTGATTATTTTCCTTCTATATTAAATACAGTCCTTATTCAAATACTGAGCTGGACCATATCTACAAATATCTTCATGCTATTATTTTGTCTCCAGGGTGCTTTATTGCCTGTAAGGGAATTCATATGTGGCATTGAACTTGTCTCGAGACATGATTTCTTACATGCGTAAAATGAGATCTGAAAGAGAACCAGGCTGCTTAGAGCAAAGCTTGCCTGTGTGGGCAGCATGCTCCCTTCCCTGGCCCTGCCCCCACCCCCCAGCTCTCTGGACATCAGGGTCGCTGCTTTGCATGTCTCTCTTTCATCCCTGCCTGGCTTTGTTAATGACTCCAGAAAAAGTTATTTGAAAATTAGCTGTCAGTTAAGGCCATGTCCCTCGGTCAGAGAGAATTGAATATTAACTCAGTTATTCAGTGACCAGTGACTAGGCTCCAGGTTCTATGGAAGACCAATGGGACCTACCAGAGCAGAATTTCTCCCCTCTGTCATTTCAGTCCAAGGAGTGAAATAGTAAACAATCACAGAGCTGCCTGATAAATGCCAGAGGCATGGTGTGCTGGGTCGCCAGGAGCCCACTGCCAGCTATAAGGCACACCAGGTGGAAGTGAAGGGCTGTGGTCCTGGAAAAGTAGCCATCAGTGCTGAACTTGGCTCCATGTTGGAGCTTGACTTTTATTCTCCTGGAGAATAAAGTTGATGATGGGCCTAAAGCAGCCAAGTGACACAGCTAAGTTTTATTTCATTTCCTTGGGAGCACTATACAAGGTAAATGGAAAGAGGTCAAGACTGGAATCAAGAAGACTCATGATGAAGGCCTTCCATTAATCTCAGCTTCAGGATCAAACCTTGAGCCAGGCAGTGGGAATGGAGCAGAGGCGACAGACACTCAGCTCTTTAAAAGGTAGACACAGCAAGACCCAGTTCCAGGATGAGTATGGAACCTGTGGACAGAATGTTGACAATGATGCCCTGGTTTCAGGCCTGGGCAACTATGGCAAGGGTGGTGCTGTAGGGGAGAGGAATGTTTTCTTCTCAGCCATTGCAAGGTTCATGGCTGGGGTCCCATAACAACAGGCAGGTTAAGAAGAGGAGAACAGAAAGAGATCTATCAGATGGAAGTTTCACTTGACCTGGGTGCCTTCAGAAGTGAAGACCCAAAGAAATGGAGAAATCTGCATATTTATGAGGAGTTGTGCTGAAATACCATTGGGGAACAGCAGGTGTAATCTAATCGTAACACACCAGGAGCATCTTGGCAGGGCCTGTTTTGTTCAGATTTTTCTTGGCATCTATGTGTGACATTCCAGTGGTCCTTGGGCATAGGGCAGAATGTCTGTCACTTCAGGGTCTTCATGACAGAAGGAAGGAAGAAGGTCAGAGAGTGACCTTCCTAGGTTTTATCCTACTTAGTGGGGAGGAAGGTAAGAGTGGGCCTCCTGTCTTTGCTGGTTGCTCAAATGCCAAGGGGCCATATTTTAGGGTAGGGTGTCTTCATGAACCCCAATAGTGCCATTTTAATAAGTGAGGAAACATGACTTCTGAGAAAAAAAGAGTGGAGGTCAGGATAAGGGGAATCATGTGTCCATAAGTCGATGGTAGGAAAGTTTCAAAAAGGAAATAGAGGTCTCTTTAGACCTGAAAATAATCATGGACTTATGGACTAACTTAGCACGAGAAGCCTTAGAGACACAAAGTGATCACAAAGCAGAAAAGGGGTTAGGGGGATGAATAGAAACAAGGATAAAGAGTCGTCCTGTGCGTTGGCTGCCTATTAAAATCACCTAGAGATGTTGAAATGCTACCAATGCTCAGCCCATATCCTGGCACAGGTAAGCTCTACAGGTAACTGCAAGGTGAGCTAAGGTAAGGCCACTGGTGTAGACTCCTCTTTCTAGAAGGATGTTATGGAAAAGAAATGTGAGAGATTATCAAGTATTAGAGGAAGTTATTTTTAAAATAAACATTGAAGGAAAAAAAAAAACTAAGGTAGCCAAGTACTCCTGCAGCGTGAGAAAAAGAAACAGAAGAGAATAGTCAATGGCGAAAGTTCTAAGGGGAAGTGGGAGAACAGGAAGGCCCATAGCCCTGGACGAAGGGAAGAAGATGTCTGGAAGTGACGCTAGTAAGGCAAGATGGGCGGACACACAATTAAATTTGTAGATGGAAGGATGAGAAGACTGTCCCTTATCAGCATGAAGGTAATTAAGTGCATCAAAAAGATCAGTCTTAAATGTCTCCTACTGTGGATAAACAATGTTAGGAAAACATCTTGGGAGGCTCATTGCAAGAAGGATGGGTAGATAGAGATGCAGATGCCATCCAGGTTTCGCTTTGCCACGACTTCCCTAATTCTCACCCACCCCTATTGTGACCATATTCTCAGCTCAGAGTGGATCTTGCAAAGTAGCTAGTGTTCTCTTCTATACCCATTAGCCATTTGGTCATCTTCATCACTACAATGCACATGAGCATAGCCAAATTTGTTTCAGGAGGAACCATTTCGGCTATAAGCTGTCCCTTTGTGATCTGACTGGGAGCAGCGGTTTGAATGGAGGAGCTAAACATTGAACACAGGACAGTGCTGCAGGTGGTAAACGTGTATGTGTGTGTGTGTATATATGCATACATTCATTTGGTATGTGATATATGTTGTACGTTTGCAGAGCTCAGTGTTGTGTTTGGCTCTGCCTTTTCATCCCATGATAATTTTCCCAGACATACGAGTTGCAACTCCTTTTAAGACATTGAATTCTGATGTGTCAGCTACTCCCATTGCCTAGAAACTTGTAGCTCTCTTGCTTTTTCTCCATGCTGTCTCCACAGTGTTCTGGTAGCTCCTTTGTTGTGAAGATCTTGCAGCTCACTCTGCCATGAATGCAGATGGTTAGCTGTGACACTGTCTATGTCACTTTCACCTTCCTGAGCAGTAAAGTTAAGCTAGGCAACACCTGCAATGTCATTTCATAGGCATGCTTGGTCTAGGACCTTGGGGTGAATGGCCAGCCTGTCTCCATCATCAACTGTATTTATTGGGCAGACTTCTTCATACAGAGCCATCCTCGTTGTTCCTGACTTGCTGAACCTAAGCTTGAGAAATTCACATAAGACCAGAGTGAAGCCTTTTGCATTTGTGTGTGTTGAAACTTAGACTCTTAATAAGATCTGGGCTTTCATTTCATGAAATAAACATGATGCACAATAAACATTTATGATCCCACACATGATCTGTTAACAAGATTATCATCTCGTTTTCCTGATAGAATCATCAAAAACATTCTGGTCCATTGGGGAAATGCTTTAAAAAATATATAATCCTAATAGAAACTGGAGACATTTTCTTAGTTATCCTTCAGCCCCATCTTTGAAACCAGCATATTGCCACAGAAGAAGGATAGAGATTTGGGAGTTGGGCAGATCCACTGACCTGACATCATGTCACTCCTGGTCCAGGCCTGTCTTCATTTGTAAGAGGACAACAATATTTGCCACCCCACCCAAGTTTGTTGTCCTTATGTACTGAAAAGTACTTAAGGGAAAAGCAACTAACCAATGCCTGCCTCAGTGTGGTCTTGGTGAACATCAATCTGTATTGCTTCCATTAAGATTAGGAAAGACTTTTATTGGTTGAAGAAAAGGGGAAGGAGAAGCAGGATGGAGGTCCTGCAGAAGGAAAGAGCCCAGGCCCTTTGTTCCTTTATTTCCTTGAAGTGCTGCAAGATGAAGGGGAGATCCCTACCTTGTTTCTCTGTAAGGCAGTTCTTCCTTGCCTGAATTAATGGAATTTTTGTCTGTCTGTTTTTACTATCAAAAGTCTGTGAGCCTTGCAACTGATGATGATTTCTTCTTCATATTTTATGCTTTCTAGCTGACCTCCATCAAAACTGTACTACTCTCTGGCATTCTGTTTTAATAGTAATCCCACTCCTCGCACAATCTGATTTTCATACACTTTTTTCCTCTTTTATTTTTCCTCTTACTTTAAATCTGTTAGATGTATCATGTGCAACTATGCAAGCTGCTTTAAATCACTCTGTGGATAAAGAATATCCTTGATCAAAATAAATAATGGATGACTATATATATATATATATATATATATATATATATATATATTTCCTCTCCCCCTTGGATTCTGGTTTTGAATAATCTATTATTTATCCCACAACTCAGCAAGTAAGAATCTTGCTCTAAGCCACAAAAATCATCTAAGAGGTTGCTCCAGAATGGCTACAGAGGTGACCTTTAGGCGTGAATGGACAATGCATTTGAAATGGCCCATTCATTCTGTCCTTGGCACAGATGCTGTTTCGGTTAATTATTTTGATGCTAATATATGTGTATAGCTTTTTTAATGTGGATACCAGACTGAAAAATTGGATTGAAACCAATAATCAACAGATGGCAATCACTCAGGGTCATGACTATCCTGAGCCAGGTTTTCGCCAGTGATTCTCAATTATATTGAAGCTTATATTGAGACTTATAGTCCCAATCTGGCCTAGCAGTATCCCCGCCAGTGTCTCCATACTTACCCAGAGCCATCCCACTGTGAAAGTCTGTGAATGTTCTCCTAAAAGGAAAAAAAGAGCAAGCACAAAGGCCCCAAAGTAGAAATAGAAATATTCTACCATTGGTGAACTTGGTATGTCTAATATTTTTATTTCTCAGTGTTAACTGATATTTTTGAAGCCATCCTTTTTTTGAAGTATCTATCTCATAGAGCATCATTTGTAAATGGAGGGAAATGTCATAGGGAATTGCAAAACTAGATTTGACTTGTGTCAGTAATATTTGAATGACTATTTAATTTCACACTTCACTGTTGAACACCTTTTTTTTTCATGTCACTGTGTGTGTTACAGGATGACTTCTCTGAAAGAGTCCCTAATCCATGTGGGTACAAGATTTTAGAGCTATGATATATGATATAGCATATAATGGTATTTCCCTTCACTGTAGAGCTATATCTGTGTGGTAATAGGAATTAGATGATGACAGCTGTCACCCAGAGGTTGTTCAGTTATGCACCCAATGGACTCTCCCAGATGCTCAGAATCTAGGTTGGGCCCTTTTGAGGGAGAGTGGTAGAACATTTATCTCCACCTGAATTGAGAAATTGTTGGCCAATGTAATGGGAAATTCAGGGCTAGAAGCTCCTTTGAGACACTTTAGTCCTGTGGCTCAGTGTCACCAGGGCCCCATCATGCTCTCTCAGACTCTGCCTCTGCCTCTGTGTGATCTGCTTGAGTTGAGTCACATGATCATCACATGAGTTAGTTTGTGAGGCTGCAAAACAGAGTATCACACCCGGGTGGCTGGAACAACAGAGATTGATTGACTCACAGTTCCTGAAGCTGGAAGTTCAAGATCAAGGTGTCAGCAGGCTTGGTTCCTTCAGAGGAGTGTGATGGAGAATCTGCTCCATGCCACTCTCCTAGTTTCTGGTAGACATGGCTTAACAAGACATCCCCCTGATGTCATCTTCCTTCTGTGAGTTGCCAAAGGTCTTCTTTTTTTTTTAATTTTTTTTTTGTTTGTTGATGGACCTTTATTTTATTCATGTATTTATATGTAGTACTGAGAATTGAAAAAACAAAGGCCGAATGTCTTCTCTGATATAAGGGGAGTGACTCAAAATGGGGCAGGAAGGAAGAGCATGAGAAGAAGATTACCACTTAATAAGGAAGACAGGTGGGAGGGAAAGGGAGGGAGAAGATGGAAGGAGACTCTCATCGTTATACAGATTACATGTATGATGATGTGAGGAGGAAAAAAAGAAGTGTGTCACATTAGATTGGGTAGAGAGAAGTGATGGGAGGGGAGGGGAGGGGAAGGAGGGATAGAAAGGACAGCAGAATAAAATAGACACTAGAATTGCTATATGTATATATGTGACTGTATGACCAATGTGATTCTGCAACCTGTGCACTCAGAATAATGAGAAATTATACCCCATTTGATTCAAATGTATGATATGTCAACATCATTATACTGTCATGTGTAACTAATTAAAACAAATTTTAAAAATAAAAAATAAAGTCTGGTTTAAAATAAAAGAGAGAGAGAGAGAGAGAGAATTGAACCCAGGGTCTCACACAGGTGAGGCAAGCACTCTACTACTGAGCCATAACCCCAGCCCCCAAGAATCCTCTTTTTTAAAACTCCAGTATTTGAGCTTGGGGACCATTCTAGTAACCATGACTTAACTTCCTTACCTTTTGAAAGATTCCATCCTAAATAAGATCACATCCTAAAGGTCCTGGATGTCAGGACTCCAAACCATCGTTTTTTGGGGAGGACACAACTCAACTCATAGCAACTCCCTACACCAAACACCAAACTAGAGGGACAAAAAGCACTGATTAGCCTGTTCTGGATCACTTGAGCACCCCTATAGCTGAGAGTGGTATCACCTTCAAAAACATAAGAGGTAAGAAGAAATAGGGAAGGGCTGGTTCTCTGGGGAATAATCAGGCTACCTCACTAGGTAAATAGGGACTGAATGCTGGACAGACTCAAGCATTACTCACTCATTACACCAAGTATAGTAAGTGAAAATAAAACCCTTTGTCTTACACACATGATTACATATGGCCTCCATATGTATAGTCAAAAAATTACTAAGTAAGAATATATGCTATTTATCATCCAAAAGGAATTATAGCATTCAAAATTTTCTTCAGTTTTGAATTGGTTAAAGGGAATCTTATATTTCATCATCATTGTAATAGGTTGGAATCCATGTGGCCGTTTAGATGCCAACAGTGGGTGAGTAAGTCCAATAATAAGGAGATAAATGTTATAGAACAACTCTCATCGGTTATCAAGGAACAAAAAGATTCTTCATTTGAGGAGTGGAGGGATGCACATGGCATGACTCTTGGCTGGTGACTGGCAGAGATGAATGCAGAAAGGCAGGGATGCTGGATCCACCAGAGGGGTATTCCCACCCAGTCTCATGTCTCAGTGAACATCAGATCTCAGTCAAGACATGTGTTCCCACTGAGCCTCAGTCAGGCTTAGAATCGAGAATGTGTGCGGTCTGTGTGACTGACACACCTGGCGGTTCTATATTGCACATCTTCACACCTACACTTGGCATCATTGTATGCCATTTCTTCCCAGGCCAGGCATACCCACGTAGCCTTTACCATCCAGTAGAACTGGCTCAAGAAATTGAATAGACCGCCATTCTTCCCTCCACTGGGCCTCCTGGGCTGTCTACCCTGAAAGGACTTCCCTGAGCTCTCTTACGGCATCTCGCTCCTTTATCTTGTTTTACGTGCACACAAATATGCACAAGATATTAACTAGCATGTGATTTTGCAATAGTATTTAAGGCACTCCTTGGATTGGTGCATTTATTATATAAATTTAAGCAGTATTCTTTATGTCAGTGAACGTCACGGCATACTTCTTAGTTTCCAGGAGCTCAAGAATGCCTTTTCCTAACAATTGTTCAACATACAGGCTGGTGTTTTTCCAGCTTCCTTACTGTTACTTCATTTCCTTAATAGCATCTTGGTGAGAGTCTTTTCAGAACCTGGGGACTCTAGCCTCAACCCCTTCTATTAACTAAAAATCCCTGAATAACCCTCCATATGGTGCTGCTGTGGCATTTGACAAATACCTTGCTGATTATTTATCTGACTGTACGCTTATTTTGACAGGTTGATCACATTAGTCTGTATTGAAACCAAGCTTTTGTTGTAAATGTCTTCCCACGGCTCTCTGTCACTGTGTTAAGTAATATACTGAACTTCCGCTGCAGCAAACTGGGGGGAACAAGAAAAAAGGAGAGTGCAAAAACAAAAGCAGACAGAAGCAATTCTTAAAAGCAAAAAAAGGACAAAGCTCTATTTATCCTGGAGAATATATTTGTACCTTCTGTCAGCAGGTCTCTTGACTGTAAACTGCTTTAACTACCAGGATCAATAAAGGGCAAGGCCTCGAGATAGTAATTATGCTAATTGGTAGTGACTAGAAAACAGGCAGGCTGCAGGATAAGCAGACAGTGTCTCTCGGGAGAAACAGACACATTGGTTAAGGAGGGTGAGATCCAGGCCCCCCATGAGGCTTTTCCATGTAATCAGCTTTCTATGAAATACCAAACGATTGGTCAACACCATTTGCATCCTTGCCTTCATAGATAATACCAGGCACTACAGAACATTATCAAAATAAATAAATGACTCAGCATCTCCCTTCAGGAAGTTTACACATGAGGTCAGTCTAGGCAGAGCCCAAGTACATGCATGTACACTCACACACGCATATACAAGAGAAAGTCATTTTCAATTAAAAAAAAAAAGTCAAAGATTGAGAACATAAACATGAGAATGCTCTCAAAAGGAGAAGGGACCACAGCAGGGTAGAAGGAATGATTGGGGGAAGGAAGATGGGAGGGAAATACTAGGGAATGATATTGGCCAAATTATATTCTAATATTGTGTTCATATACAAATATGGAAAAATGAATCCCACCAATAAAAACTATAGGGAAGAAAAAAGAGAGAAGGGACCAAAGTAAAGCCTCTTGTTGTACCATATTTGGGGCAGGCCTTTGACTAGAGAGATAATGAAGGCATCATAAGGCAAGAGACTTCACTCTTGGTGAAAAAAGAAAAAAAAAAAAGAATCTGCTGTGGAATCATCCCAGGTGTCATTCATTGTACTATAGTGAAAACATCTTATTACAAATGGAAGTTTAAAAGCTCCTGATGACCATGTCCATGAATGAAGTAACACAAGACAGTACAATGGACTGAAAGTTTGTGTCCCCAGAAATTCATATTTGAAACCTCATTCCCTGGTGTGATGGTAGTAGGGAGGGGACCTTTGAGAGGTAATTAGGTCTTGAGGATGGGGCTCTTGTGATAGGATTAAAAGAGAACCCTCCGGCCCCCAGAGCTCTCTAACTCTTCCCACTCTGAGGATACAACAATAACAACAGCAAAATTACATCAGTCTGCAACCCAGAAGTCAGTCCTCACCAGAATCCTGCCAGGCTGATACCCTGATGTTGGATTTCCAGCCTCAAGATCTTGAGAAACAAGTTATCTGTAGTTTATAAGCCTGTCATACTTTGTTATAGAAGCCCTAATTGACTGACAAAGAATGCCATCTTGGAACTGCTAACTGAACTTGTTAACCATAGTGTATGGCTATTTACCAAGAGAATAGATGAGCCAGTTGATTTAGATTCATTACTTTACCGGGTTACCAGGAGATTCTCAACTTTCTAATAAACGTTGACCATGACAATTCTACAATCAATTTTCTTTGATCATTTGAATTATATTTAAGATTCAACTGATTAAAAACCCCAAATAAAACTTAGTTACATACATGAACATTTAGAATGACTATTGAAAGTGTCCTGGCTCTGTAAATATCAAATTCATCTCTCTTGATCTCATCCTCAAATCAATAGTCCAGTCAACTTACAGCTACTATAGATACTATAGAATAATAAGCAGAGTTTTTCTATTATTTTTATTTCATGAGAGATGTGTGAAGTCATAAAACTATGTGCAACCTCAGAATCCTATTGCAGTGTTTCAGGAAAATCCTGACAGTTCTATGTAAATAGGAGAGATCTGTAGGGTAGGATTCACCATAGAAGCAGCAGACATCCGTGCTATCTTTCAGAAGAACATCCAAACAGCACAGTGACAATAAACTCTGTTTGGGAACCATAAGTTGTACATGGTGGGTGTCTGTGAACCCTGGGTGGTTTAGAAAGAGACTTGGCCTGAAAGCTGTGATAATGAACTTGTTATTTCCCTTTCAAGGGCCAACTGCGGCCTTTCTGCAAAAGGGGTGGGGGCTGGGTGTTTGACCAGGATTAGCTTTAAGAACTTTAGAGTTCTGAATGTTTCCCAGCAGATGTTGAAAAGAAGAGGACAGGAAACTTCTGCCCCCAGGGCTGCACCGCTGCTACCAGCAGGGGACAGTACTGCTTAGATAATCTCAATTTCTTGCCCTTCCTCTTTTAGGAAAAACTATGGGAAAAAGAGATTTCTGCCTTCAGCCCTTAGCACTTCGGGAATGTGTAAATGAGTCAAAGCCAAAGATCACCTTTGTCCTAAAGGGTTTCCCAATTCAAGGCACCAACATCTATCTAATAAATGTGTCCTCAAGCCACATTTTTCACATTTCATACCGATACATACAAGGCTTTCCTCTTTGTCTTCTCTTTACTTCCCAGCTGTTTCTAGTTGGAGGAAGAATAGTTTTATATGGAAACTTAAGATGTAAGAAACATAAGAATCTTCCACCAATCCTTCTCCCCCTCAAACAAAGCCTCCTGTTGGAAGTGGAGCTTAAGAAAGGCACTTGAGAGGCAGCTCTTCAACAAAATGACATATGGCATGCTGGGGAGTGGAGACGAAGGCACTGTGTGGAAGGAAATGACTCTTCCTCTTGTTAGGAGAAGACAGAAGGGTTTTTTTTAAAGCCATTAATCGGCCAGTGCTGCCCCTGCTACTGAAAGGAAATGAGGACAAAACTACTCATCTGCCTTGTTCTCTGCTTCCTGTTTCACTTTAATGAAGTAAGTGGGTACTTTTAAATTCTGTTTGTATCATAACATATGCTAAATTCCATCCTCTAATTAATTTTTAAAACTCAGATAGGAATTTATCTTTTTCATTCAAGGTAAATTAAAAATTGCTAGAAAATGTTCCACTGGGTCAGAATGTATTTATTACTCTACAATACATTTTAATTTGGATTATATTTTGGGCCTGTAGTTGGCAGAAGTGTATTCCTTGGAATCCTTCATCTAAAATTAGAGACCATTCTTCCAAAAAGAAAAGCACTGTGAGCTTGAACATTCCAAGAATATTCCCTACAGAGCAACAGGAGCTGTGGTCTGGCCTTGATGTCATTGGAGAATTTTAAGTGCCTAAGTGGAAAGCACTTCTGTCCTCTTCCTTCTTTACCCTTCCCCTTCCTTCCCTTTGGGCATCACTCATGAGCTGTGATAATTTGGGGTAAGATTGCATAATAGGGAGAGAGCCCTGTGGTTGGAGCTGACACACCAGGGTTTAAAACCCTGTTCTGCCCTTTACTATCAGTTTGACCTTGAATAAGTCACATAACCATTTTGAGCCTATTTTCATCATCTCTAATAGAGGGAAAGTAACAATCCTAGATTATCAGGTTATTATGAGAATTAGTTGAGAAAACATGGAAAGCCACAACTCCTGGGGAATGGTAGCAGGGGACTGTCCTCAGGGAAGCCTGTGCTAGAGTCCCAGGGACAGCAGCCATCCACTCCTTCCCTCCCTGAGTGCACACACTGCTCCTCCCGTCAAGGGCAGTGTCTAACTCTCCTCTTCTGAAGCTGGGCTGACCTCCATTGCCAGTTCAACTGTAGGACAGTGTCACTCTGGGATTTCCAAGGCTGGGACTTTCAAAGTCTTGCAGCTTTACTTGTCTCTTAGGAGCTTGCTCTTATGATGCCTCTTTCAGAACCCAGCCACCAAGTTGTGAGAAGCCCAAAATACCTGGTGCTGCCCCAGGTGGACATTCCAGTGGCATACCTAGCTGAGCTCCTGGTCGGCAGCCAGCATTGATGCAGACCCCAAAGAGAGTCATTTGCACATCTGACCCACCTGGGCCTTCAGACTCCTCCTTCAGCCCCTGCAGCTACAGGTCCTGGACAAGAAGGACCCAACTATTAAGGACAGTCATCATTTTTTTTATTTTTCATTTATTTGTTTTATTTTTGGTGTCAGGGGTCGAACTTAGGGGCACTCAAACACCAAGCCACATCCCCAACCCTATTTTGTATTTTATTTAGAGACAGAGTCTCACTGGGTTGCTTAGTGCCTCGCTGTTGCTGAAGTTGGCTCTGAACTCACAATGTGCTTCAGCCTCCTGAGCTGCTGGGATTACAGACATGTGCCACTGCTCCTGGTTCATAAATTGTAATTTTAAACTGTAAAATTTGAGGTTGTTTTGTTATACATGCAATGATAGATAACTAGAACAAAGCTATGAGAGGGTAATTTTCAATTAAAAAAAAAAAACAGAGTCAAAGCTCATAGAACAGCTGGAAGCAAGGAGATCTTACTACAAGAATTTATCTGTATTTCATAATTTGGCTTCTCATGTCATTGTTTCAAAGCTGCCAGGTAAGTTCAGTAGCTTTGGAAGGGACATGTGGGACTTCAACAAATGTTCATTGGTTAACTAAGAAAATGAGCAAACAAATGAATGTTTCCCATTATATAATTCCTTTAGTACAATTTCTCTTCCTTCTTAGTACATTCGTATGAAGTATCTAATGACCAACAATCAATCAGGAGTTTCATTAAGAATCTATTAGTTATAAACCATTTTGGAATACAAGCTTTATCCCCAGGAAATTCAAGTCATAATATATATATATATATAAACATTAGAAATAAAGGAACATTAGAAATAATAGTAATGTACAAATTTGTTGTCATTTTAGACAGAACATGGATGGGCAACTAGGAAATTCACTTGAATTGACAGGTCTAGAAGTGTCTTCCCCCAAATATGAGACTCACAATGCATCTCATCTTGAAGATTAAGTGGGATGGCAGAAAGGGCATCCAGGTGAGAATCTGGGGAGTCAGAAGCTGAAAGGTGGAATTAAGTGCAATCAGTAAGGAATGAGGATTTTTGTGATGGGGATTTGTGCTTTGAACATGAGTAGGCACCACATGTATGGAATGAGTCCAGAACAAATAATAAGAGGTACAAAAGCCAGCATGATCAGGGTCCATCAGGACCACAAAAGACCACAAGGTACCTTTGTTGGGAACCCAATATGGTATGAAGAGAGAAGACAGAGGGAGCTGAGAAGCTTTAGTTCCCTGGGGTTGGAAATGTGTGGGTGACCCACATCTTATTCCCCTGACCTGAAAACTAGGTAAGTTAAACGCAGCAGCACTCATTCATGCTAAGGCGAGTACCTCAGAGTATCAGGAGGGGGTACCACCCTAGGTATGTGGTGCATGGCTGCTAGTTGGTGGATAGCCTGACCCTACCTGTCAGCCTCACACCACACTGTTCCACCCTCTCCTGATTTAATTTTGTCCAGGGGTCACCAATGACCTTGTTTGTAGCACAGAATAACATGACAAGGCTGCTCTTTAAAGCCATTTTGAGAGATGGCAATTACTATTTGTTGGAAATAATGTTACTGATTGCTAGGCCAAAATAGAGAACGTCTATCCCTGAAATAATTCAAAAAGCTATTTTTGTGGGTTACATTCTTTGTGATAAAAAGCCATCATTTTAGTTGACTTTAAAGGACACATCCCTCTGTAAATCCCTACAGCACGCTGGATTCTGTTGGCTGAATGTGACACCTTCCACAAAGAGTGTATAAATGACTCTGATTCAGAATGGAGGTAGGACAGATAAATAAAGTTGGCAGTTCACAGAAGAGGTCTTCATTACTAAATTATTTGGGGAGGCTTTGTAAGTCAGGAAAACTAATCTTCAACTAATGCCCCCTCAGTGCCCCTTATCCTGTATTCATCTCGTCACGCTGACAATGAAAGAACAAGAAAACAGAGTTTTACCTCCCTGTCATCAGTTACAAATGTGTTCTATTTCCCCCCACCTCTCTGTGAAATTGCATTTCTTACAAATTGCCCTATACTGGTGCCTTGTGAAGTAAACATCCAAATTCCTGAGGATCTGTGACTGCCTTAGACAGTGAGTGACAGCCACCTCTCCTAGTGCTGCTAGTGCCAGGCTGGCTCCTCCATGTGTGGTCTGACATGAGTGAGAGGGGAGGGAGTCAGGTGACAGGCAATGAGAGCTATTGGTCCACATTTCACATTACTGGTCTGTAAAGGCTGCATGGCTTGCAGGAAGTGGATGGCCATGGGCACAAACGAAGCCAGTACCCTTCTGCCCAACTCTAGAGCAACATATTTACAAGTTTGTTGGGTGGGGTCACAGGCTACGGTAGCACAGCTGGCAAGAGAGCTGGTGTGAACGCTGCTGGAAAGCAGGAACCATCTTTGCATGCCCACTGGAAGCCAGTACACTGCCTGGCCCTTCATCTGGAAAAACTAGTCACTGGATATGATTTAAGGGCCTGAAAGGATTAGATGTGTTTCACCAGCCATCATTTGCTGGATAACTCAAAGAGTTATTTGGAAATCTTAATAGGACCATCTGAGAATGTCCACAGTGATGCTTACAGCAAACTGGACTTAGATAAAATCATTTAAACTAATTTTAAAAATCTACAGCTGCATAGTTAGAAGATGTAGAAAAACACACAGGATAGGAAAACAATCTGAATTTTTTTTGTTTTTGTTTTGGGTCTTATGCATGGCTCCACAAATGTACAGTATTCCTTATGAGAAAAACATGTTCAGTTTGCTTCCCTTTGGAAATATTGTGTGCATAGTTGCAATGACTTGATATACTTTACATCTGATTTTTTAAAAAATCCTTTATAACTAATTCAATTAGGTTCCCCTGTGTTTCAATAATTCCAGAAAGTAAGGGCACTGTCAACACTTGATTTATAACATTTTTATTGAATGTGTGGGCTCCTTCAACCAAAAGATGCCCCTTTGAAGTTACTAAGAACTGAAAACATTATCAGCTGTTTGATCAGGTTACGCTTAAAAGATCATGATTAGTCAACAGCTCAGGTAGCTCAAAGCCCTGGTTTTCTGGGAGATCAATAATAGAGATATTTTAGGTCCAGTGCATAGAACTGGTTTATATTTTATGTATTTTTTTCCTACTACAAGAAAAAATGTAATTGAATGTCTTGGTGATCTCTAAATTTGGGAGGGCCACTGTTAAGGAGACAGCATAAGCTTTGGTAGATGTTAGTGATTTTGAGTTTGAAAGATTGTAGTCTTTCTTCATTACTATTTAGATGATCAGGGCCAGATCAGGTATTCTGATAATGATGATATTCAGCACCTCTTTTTAAGTAGCTCTTGGCACCTTTTAAGACATGGATAACTTTTTGAGGTAGTTCATCTTAATACTACAAACTAATGCTTCTGTGGCCAGCCTTTTGGCCACTGTGACCAAAAGTCCCAATAAGAACAATTTTAGAGGAGGAAAATTTTATGTGGCACTCATAGTTTCAGGGGTTTCAGTCCATAGATGGCTGACTTCATTGCTCTGGGCCCAAGGTGAGGCAGAACATCATGGTGGAAGAGTGTGGCAGAGGAAACAGCTTAAGGCATGGCAATCAGGAAGCAGAGAGAGAACTCTTCTCACTAAAGACAAAATATAAACCCCGAAGACATGTTCCCAGTGACCTTCCTCCTCCAGCCACACACTACCTGCCTAGAGTTACCACCCAGTTAATGCATATCCCTGGATTAGGTTACAACTCTCCTAAATCAAATCATCTCTCCTTTGAATGTTCTTGCCTTATCTCACTGTGAGCTTTTGGGAAATAACACACATCCAAACCATAACACATGGACAGTGGCCGAGTTTTTTAAACTGTGCCTAACGAGGTTTATAGTTTCTGGTTCTCTGGCTTGTTGGACTTTTATTTCAGTTACTCCCCCCAAAAAATTACCATTTTTTTCCTTAAATATTATCAGATGTTAGATTAGGTCTTTGAATCAACATACTTGAGAAATTTATATTAATTAATATAAGTAATGGTATTAATCAGAACTTTCCAACACTAAACGCTAACATTTTGTGAAAGCTATGTAATACCCTTACAGAGTGTCCTTCAGTAGCAGCAAGATGATGGATTTAAGAGGTTCTAGTTTTTAATGGTTGAACTCCTCCCTCATAATGGCCCCTATAATATGTACTCCAGATACATATTATAATTTCATCACAGTTGAACAAGGTGAAGGCCAAACAGGAATCAGAGCAGAGTTTCAAGGAAAAAGAGAATTTGTCAGAATGCTGAAGACTGAGTTTAGTATAGATTTAGCGATAGAAGTAAATGATATTTTCGTGGCTCGAATATGTCGAAGCTCTAAGTAGTAGCCTAAGAAAATATAACTGGGAATTGAGCTGATCTCTGTTATCTTGCCTTAAATGGGAAGGTTCCAGGAAAGACTGAATATATACACTGCAAAGAGTCAAGATGGGAACTGGGGGTTCCAACTGTAATTCCACTGGGATTACAAGTGCTCGACACTGTGCCCTGATAAGACTTGGACTTTGAAGCAAATCAGCTGGGGTTTGAATCCCAATTTAATATCTAAATGACCGTACTCATGGTTTTTAAACATTCTGAGATCCTTAATTTGTAAAATCGACATGAACTCTTGACTCATTGATGGGAAAGTAATTGAAATACATATGTAGGGCTCTAGAGCATAACAAAATCAAGGTCTTCCTTACCAATACCTCAACATCTCCACCAATTTCACTTTTATAACTACGGCCAACTGAGTGCCTATTGGAGCTCCAGGGAACTCTCAGATACTCAGTTTCCTCTTCTTTAGTTAAAAAAAAAAAGATAATTCATACTTCACAGGGGTTATAAAGGTAATAAAACACTAATACCTATAAAGTATTAGGAACAAGGCATGTGGTTCATAAAATATAAGTTCAAAATCTTTCTGTTTTCCCCTCTTTTAAAAAATAGCTAGAAACTCTTCAAGCACTTGTTATTCCCAGGCTAGTAGTTCACTCTGATATTGAGATTAGATTAGAGTGCAGGGTCACCTTAAATGTGCTCTAAATTAGACCTGATGTCTGGCTTCATGTCCCAAGGAAGATTCACACACCACTTCCAGGTTTCCTAGGTCTGAATCCATCTTTGAGCTGTAAAAGAAGCAAGAAATGTGTCCAGCATATGAACGTCTCCCTGAACCAATCTTCCTCCTCTTCCTTCCGGGACCTTCCATGCATGACCGGTGTCTAATACCTGGAGCAGTGGCAGACAGCACTCTTCATCTCTCCTTAAGATCTTGGCCTGTGCCTTCCCTCTGCTAGGTGGGGTGAGGTGTTTCCTCCTGCTTCTGTTTCCTGGGATTTTCCAGAGTAGGGAGTCAATTTTTTTTATAGCCTCTGGTGTTCATCTAAGGGTCAATGTGTTTAATCTATTCATGTTTCTATTCATTTAGAGAAAGTTAAGGGATGTCTTATTTTGTGCTGTCTCATATGCTTTGAACCATCATGACAGGGTTCTTTTCTGTATTCATTGTTTTGGGTTGCATCTGTCAGTGGTTCAGGAAACTATATGGTAATGGACATAAGCCATGTGTCAGAACATTTTCAAAAACCACTGTGCTTAACCTTGGAAGAACAAGGCCAGATAGATTTGTGGAGTGACAACTACATGCTCATTATCCAGTGGGGCCTTTGATAATTGAGCCTATGTGGATCTTTTTTCTCTTCCATAGAATTTTATTTGGTCAGGATATGCTGTCTTTCTTTTATGGTCCAAAAACCAAAATTGCAATGAACATAACAACTACTTCTAATTTGAAAACCTCACCATCTGTTATTTTACCCATTGCCATTGATTCTGCAGGGTCATAAAATAATAGCATAAATGACTCACCCTGAATCCCAACTTTGAGAGTCAAGGCAATATCCAAGGAGCCAAGACTTCCAGATTACCTTGAGACCAGGATGAAGTCACAAATAGCACCATCTAGTGATTTCTCTATTTCTCTAGTTATACTGCTAGGGATATAACTCCACCTGCTTACAGAGAAAAAAAAAATGGCAGGCTTCATTGGACCTCACCTTTGTTGGCACTAGAATGGGTAGCTATAACAAGTCTTTGTCCTCAAAGATTTTTATTTTATTTATTTCTATTTTATGATATTATTTTTATTTTATTTATTTTATTTTTATTTTCTTTAAAGCAACTTTGCCCACTGGTTACATTTAATTTTTGTCCTTACTGGGCTCTCCTGCCCTTCCCAGGGTTCCCCAGATTCCAGGAAGCTTGCCTAGTACTTGACTGAGGTCTGGCCTGGTCTCCCTAGCATCCCAGCCCACAGTGGCCCTTGGATGCCCTGCAGTTCTCTGGGCCTACATGTTCCTCAGAAGCAGGAGGATCTTGGGGGAAACTGGAAATCCCAGTCATATAGCTTCTCCGCCCTGGACACACCCAGGTCAAACCTGGGAAGTCACAATTCTCTGGGACCTTTTGACCTGTCCTGCTCCAAGACCAGGGGAGACTTTGCCTCGTATGAGCGGACCAGCACATCCATCATCACTTATTTCACAATGATCTACTTCTCCTTCCTTCAAACTCCACCTCCCCTTTAGGAATCAGGTTGTTGGGAAACCAAACCAGGAAGGCTTGCCAGCTGATCTGCCTTGGACATCCCAAGGCCAAAAAGCTCAAGGCATAGATGAAAGGGAAGAAAATAGGTAGAGGGAAGAAAAAACGGGGAAAAAACTGGAATGAACCTCCAAAGCTTGTTATTAACATCCATGGTAGCAATAAACAGCTCTGCCTTCCACCAAAGGCCCAGCTTTATCTTCACGAAACAGAGTGAACATTTTATGGAGAAGGAAACTCTGGGTCTTCAGGTCCCTGTTTCTGTGCAAGGAACTGTGGGGAGCTCAACTTTTATTTTCAAGGCACCATTATCTTGCCTTTACAGTAGTTTAATTTTTGGAAAATGGAAATTGATTTTGCATTCTCCTTTTCTTACCAATGGTTAACCAATGAGTAAAAGTCACTAAGACTCTGGAAGGTTTTCATAACTGCTATCTATGAAGGAGGACTGAAATTTGCCTGTGGAGTCACTTTTGTATTCCAGTGACCTTAGATGAGTCAGTCCCAGGCCAAATGGGATGAGCTTGTATCCCTCAATTTAATAAAACACAATCTATAAAACCTCACACTTATAAAACATTCATCAGGCAGGTGGCTCTGCAAAAGTTGTAAAGCTTGACAAGTGACTATGCTAAGGAATTCATTTATGTATCAAGATGTCCTTGAATTTGAGATAGATACATATCAGTTCAGAATCACAGGTTTATATGTCTTTATAAAAGTGCAAATACCCATCCTCAGTGAAATGCATATTAAACCAGATGGAACATTAGATTTCACCAATAGAAAAGAAGAAGACTCCCTGCCAGACCTAGAGAGTTGTCTCACGTATTTTTGGACAGCTGCACAGTAGGCATTGTGACTCACTGGCCACAAACACCAGCACAGAGGTGAACTGGGTTATGAAGCATGGCACCTGAGTGATTGGATCTGAAGGCCTAGCAGTTAATAGAGCTGTTCAACTAAGTGGAGGCTTCCTGGGGCTTCCAGGGATAAAGAGTAAGCCAGGATTTTTAGATATCCACCACTCCCCCCCAGCAAAATCATCTTTCCTTTTTGAAAAATTATTGTTCCTTGACCTTTTTTCCATGTTCCCAGTTCTCTTGGTTTGTAAACATTTGTTTCTGTATATTTAAGCAGTTCATCTTGCAAGGATGATCCTAATTTGGTCTACCCAGTAAGTAGAGAAACCGTACGAGACATAAATAACTGCTTTCCTGGGTAAAGTTTATTCAACTAAGCATTTTAGAAAGCTCTATTCATATTAAGATGGGGAATGAATCTCCCTATAGGAGGAAAACTGCAAATGGTATGTTCCCTGTTGGAACAGGGAGACGTTGGCTGCTGGTTTGCCACACCAGGCTTGGGAGTACTGCTCAGCTGTGGCCATGGTTGTTTTACTATGAAGAACCAGCACACAGGAAGTCCTGTGGGATTGGAAACCGGCCCAGGAAGGGAGATGGTATCAGAACACACAGGGAATGGGATTAGAGAAGCAGTCTGTGCATTTCACTGTAAGCCTTGGCAACTTCATTGGCTCCCAAACTCCAAAAAGTGTTTATTGAACATGTAAAGATCAAGGGATCACAGAACGAAATTACCAGAATTTTGTAGGTCTCTACCCTCAGGCTTTGCCTGGGCCCTGCCTTTCCTTGTTTTCTTCTGCTTGTGGGAGTGGTGGGTAGGAGCTGTTAGACCTCTATGATGTTTCTTTCGAGAGACCCTTCAAGTAACCAGGGCAAACACAGATGAGAAAGCTACCCATCTCCGTTGTGCCTCAGATGATCTAATTCTCCAGGTTGTTTTTAGGGGGTTATATCCTGCTTCTTGTCAGAAAAAGAGAACGCTATAAGCACATGTACCTTGATGTGCCTGTTGAAATTATCTTCTACCTGTTCTAACAGAATAGTGCAGAGAATGAATCTTTTGGTAGACAGCTTGGGTTTACTCTGACCACAAGAATGCCAGAGGTTGAGAGGCCTGAGGTATGGTTCAGTGGTAGAGCTCTTGCCTGGTATGTGTGAGTCTCTGGGTTCAATTCTCAACACTTCAAAAAATAAATAAATAAATAAATAAATAAATAAATAAATAAATAAGTTGTTCTCCGAATTTGTAGCCTTCTACCTGCAATCCAGCTGTCCCTGCTTGCATACTGTACACACCTTAAAGTGAGCTGAGAGATGTTTAATTACTGGAGTCAGGCATGAAAAAAAAAAATTAAAAATGCCAGAAGCAATCTACCCCACCTACTGAAGGATTGTTCTTGGCGTGGTGGCTCAGGCGTGGTGCGTTCACACATGGCAGTATGAGTTGTCCTGTCATAAGTGGCAGTAATGCTAGGGGATACTTTTCTTCTTTGAGTTATATTATTATCTCCTTGAATAAGACATATCTCGATTTTGAATCACAACTGTGGGAAATGCCCACACCCATCTTGCCCCAACGTATGTAAATTCCATTTCTGCCAAGACTCTCAGCTATGAGAGAATGCAACCATCAATATTATGAAAGTGCCTCAGCTGAAATGCTTGGCTTCCTGTGCTCAGTCACTTGAGCAGTCCATGTGACTCGTTTGACAAGGCAGACCAAGAAATTTATCCCTTCAAGATGGAGCCTTTTGCAAGGGAAGCTGAGCTTTGGAGCAAACTCATGGTAAGTCGAATGATGTGTTTAACTATCAAGGACATCATGCTGGGCATTTTTTTCTTGTGGCTTTTTATGAAATTAAGATAAAAGGGGACTTTATAATCAAAGGATTATGGTCTTGCTCATTAGTTTTAAATGAAACAGGCCTTCTAGATACCAAACGATGTTAACGATAAATGGCTTTCTAATGCACTGTTTGGATGTAAATTTTTTTTTTAATTTTATTGATGAACAATCCTGAACAACTTGCTGGTATGCCAGACACCAGGACCTTATGAAAGCCAGATGGCTCACTGGTGGAAAGGAACTAAAGTCGGGCTAAATGTTACTGTTTCAAAAATGAATGTTCTTGGAACTCTGTGTTGGATTGTTATTTTTGGTGGATTTTAGCTGTATTTCTTTTAAGGTTTTATTTACACATATGTGTGTATGTATGTGTGTGTATCAATACACATGTGCGTATATGATTTGATCAGTTGAGCATACTGAAGGCGCATGCTAATGTCTAAGACAGCTGTCTTGATGTTTGAACTGAACAAATTCAGAGCTGCCTTTGTCCCTTTATATCACTAAAAGCTCCTGCATTTACTTCCCATGTCTTGCTAGAGTCCAGAAAGTATCATAGAGGGGCAGACATTCCCAGACCTTGGTGACCCTGACAGATGGCCTCATTTTACAGTGTTTTTAAAGTTATTTTTTCTCACTGTATCATAGTGTAAATTATCATTTTGTTTCTTCCTTCCTCATGTGAATTCAAGCTTCATAGAAAATAGAAAATTCTGCTTGAAAACATAGGTGAATTTTAGGTTGGTATAATGAGTTATCTTTTGGTGGCAATGGTGTGACCCATGTGTCCTTTGCCTGGCAGTATGAACTGTATTACCTTCCTTTGTGGCATGAAGCTGACTCCAACAGCAAATTAAAACACTGGTTTCTAGAATAGTCACATCGCTATCTGTTAAGGAGTGTTTACTCTCTCTGGTGTGTTAGGTTTTAAGATTGTTTTTAGGGGGTAATATCTAAGCTGGTGAGCTAGGTTGTATCCAAGCTGGTGAGCTAGGTTGCATGATTCTTTTGGGGAGAAGAGAGTGAAAAATAATGTACTATTTCCATATGTAACTTAAATGGACACAATTGTCAGATCAATATTCAACTTTTTGATACATGTACCTTTGTTTATCCATTTCACTCACTCATTTACTTAGCAAGGACATCAATTAAATTGTATTTTGGAAACTCAGCCATTTTTATGTTCCTATATGTAAGTTATTAAATTTTTTTTTCATTTTTACTGAGAGTTTGACAAGCCTATATAAAAGTCCTATACAGGACTTTTTCCCACATGCCCCCAAGGCAGGAAGGATTATCTGTGCTCCAAGGATCTGGCAGCTAAGGTAGTACCAGGATCTCTGCTGGGCTCCAGTGTCCTAAAACTGTCCGTGGGCCCAGGCAGAAGGTAGAGCTCAGAAAAGATGCAAAGGGATGAAAGGTGAACTTTGGTCTTTTTCACTCAGCACCGAGGCCCCAACCCATCCAAGGAGGCTCCCAGATAAGACAGTCACGTGAAAGAGCCCATAAGAATTAGAAGATAAACATCTCTCATGCAGATCAAGATAGACTGTTGTGTTTTACCTTGATTATGCCAACTTCCCTTTTTGAAAATTCTCTCCTTGGAACCTCTCCTCTGCCCCTGGCTCCACCTCTGCTACCACATATTGTCACCAGTTCCTTGGCAGGTGGATGACAACTTCCTGTGAGAGAGCCAGGTCAGCAGCCCCGGAGACTGCCTTAGGGAGCTGGCAGGGGCTCGGCAGCCTCTCCTCAGCTCCATCCAAGCTAGGTAATGGATGGAGCACCTGCCAACTCAGACCCCCAGAGATAGGCACAGCCCAGGACAGGGGTACCAAAATCCATTATGAGCAGATGGCTGCTCAGGGGCCTGTTTGAATCAACAGAAGTGGATTTGGGAGAGCCTGGTGTATTTTCACAGTGTCTTCCTATTATAATGAATGCACCCAACCTCTGTGGTCAGCAGGTTTTTATCTTCACTGTATAGATTGTGAGGCATGGAGATTTAATAACAGGCTTGGCACACTCTGGTTAGTGAGCAGATTGGGAGGGAGTGATGGAAGCCTCTGCCATGCAAACCTGGTAATTTCATACAGACTGTCAGATATTGTCTCCAGCCTCCTCTGCCACCCAGCAAGAGTCCTCTATCATTCTTTGTTCATAGTGCACCTGAATTCTTGTATGTCTTCACTCTTGCCCCATACTAGATACTGATTCTCTCAAAGAGGATAATTATGGACCCTGGAAGTTCACATTCAGGAGATACACTCCAAGTGCAGCTTCAAACCATCAAGGACAGCTGGTAGACCAGGTCTTTGCTTGCACCACTTGCATAATAGTTCAGCCTACCATGATGTCACCAAGCATGGACTGTACATAAGAGTATAGTTCACAGTAGGTGCGATGTCCACGTACACTTATTTTAAGAAGTGGATCAACGTTGACCTATATGACCATCTCCATACCCAAGCCATCTTTCTTTTTTCAAGCCTAAAATCCTTGTCCCCTTCTTCCCAATAAGCTCCTGTGAACACCTCAGGCAAGTGTATACTGAGCCCAGCCTCTATACTAAACCTGCTGTTTCCACCGAGAACACAGAGGAGGAAGACCTGATCTTGACTCCTGAAGGTCAACATATAATTGAGAGAGCAGATATCCATGCATGCAACAATTAGAGAACAAAATCATATAGAACTGAGTGGCAGAGGGCATGGTGTGGAAATTAAGTAGAATAACAATTCTGAAGTCATGGAAGGGAGTGTGCCCTGCAAGAGTCAAACATTTCATCGGGGAAACTGATAGAGAAAGATGGACAGGATCTGAAAAGGAGGGTGACGGGAAGCCAGGCGAAGGAAATGGTGTTGAGGGAGAAGCACCCCTGGTTCTGAATGTTTGAAGGGAAAATGAATGTTTGAGGGCCTGGGGAAAGATAAAGATCCTAAGAGGCTTAGAGGTAGAAGCATAGTTATGCTTGGGAGGAAATGGGAGCCATGGAAAGTGCCAGAACAACAGAATGGAGTGATAAGAGCATAAGAGCGATGTTCAAGGAAAATCAGTCTGGCAACGTAGATGGAGTTTTGAAGGTTCTAGAAGCCAGTCCAAAAACTATTGTTACTGGACCTATTCATGAGCTGGGAATGGCCCCAGGCCAGAGTGGTACAAGTGCAACAGGAAGAAAGAAACATGTTTTTAAGGAAAAACATGAAACACTAGCTGATCAATGGGATCCTGTATGGCACAAACTACGCAAGTTAGCCAACTATGGAATCTGGTCTAGGAAAGAGTCCACCATTGCTCAGGACAAGACAGAAGTGGAATTCCTCTCCTTAAGTCTACTGCAAAGGACAGTGTACCTTTTTCATACTTCCCTGCCTGTACCTTGAGTTAACAAAGCCCTTTCTAGAAAGTTCTCCCAGCACCAGTGACTATCCTGAAAGATCAGGTCACAATTTGTCTTCTAGGCCACACAACTGTCACTTGGGCATTTCCTCCCTCAGAACTGCTTCTCCTTCACAGCTGACTCATGATATCATGCTTTCCTAAGGTCTGCTTCTCAGCTACTGTCTGATGAACGCGAAACATTTTTCTTCCTCACTCCCTAGTTTATTTCTAGTTAGTTTGTGCCTCCCATCCCTCCCCACTGTTTTTATTCACAGTGACATGTCACCCACTGGTGTCTGGTGACTTGGCAGTGTACTTCAGTTTTAGATGATTAACTTTTTCATGCATATGCTGCGTAGCTGCATTTGACACAAACCAAGTGTCTCTTATCTACAGGAAAAAGAGGAGCAGCATTCACCTGAGAGTTTTCAAGGGGAAGGAGTTGGCACATCAAATGCACAAATGAAGCAAATCAAGGGGTTGTGGGCTTAGACTGACAGGGCTTCTGTTTGGGGTGAAACGATGTATCATAGAAGGCAAGACTCTCAGGACCACAATCACATTCCATCTGACCTACATAGTGTTTTTACCGGTTGTGGTGTTTTACGTATATTTTAAGCCACATTTAAAATCCAGAAAATTTCGCCTAACAATCCGGAGACAGAATTTCTTTGAAGAAGAAATTTCTTTCTTGCTTGTGACTCCTGATCTAACTAATCTCCCATCTCAAAGAAAAGCAAACTGAGGCACAGAGAAGTAAAGTAACATTCCTAACATTGCTCAGGAGACTGACGACAGTACAGGAATTAAAATTGAGTCTTGCTCTGCATTCTTCATGCTTTTTCCTCTTTGGGGGGTTTGTTTGAGCCTGTTTTTCAATACAGCCTCAAGAAGATTGGAAATCTGGAGAAAGGCAAAGGCCAGTGTGTAAAAAGATGCTTATCAGCCAAAGGGAGTATTGGGCAGGTCTTCCTGAGAGCAGGAATCTCGGGAATTCCAGAATAATAGTATTTCTCAACTGTGAGCTTTGATGGAGTTATATTTCATGTTCTTGTCCTTGCTACTTGCAATGGCAAGAAGGAACACACTTCATAATTAGTTTTTCTCCTTTATTCTAATTGATGAGATTTTTTTTTAAAGCAGACATGGAAATAGGGCATTTGTGATACAATATTTTAAGCATTTGTGGTACAACATTTTAAGCATTGGTATTGAAAGTGTCCCAAATTTCTAAGAGGAACTTAGTAAGATAAAATATTTGTGTATTTTTTTCTTTGCCCCCTTTCCTCTCCGAGCCTCACTTCATTTCTTTAGGATTCTGGCTTGGTCTATTGGCTCAGTTAGTCTCTGTCTTGAATATGCTAAAGTGACATTGGCTGTTGGCTGGAAACTCGGAGTGGCACTGTGATCCCCGCCAGCTCCCAGGGCCAGCAGGAGGGGGCCGCCATCATCCCGCTTATCATTATTGATGTGACCTCTGCTATGTTTCTGTCCAGTGTGATTCTGGATGCGATTCAGAAAACACCTGCTGAAATCCTTGCAAGAAATCCATGTGCGTGCCAAGGCAGGGTGATTGGTGTCGCTCTTGAACAACGTGAAGGGCAACCTCTTGGCTGTCTTCGAGCAGTTATTTGAATGAAAGTCAGAATCCTTTACCGAGTGACTTTGAATGCAGACCTCACGTGGGGGTGGCATTTCTACTTTTTGAGTAGTAACATTCCAAATAGCTTTTTATCAGAGATGGAAAAAGAATGGAGATTTTGTAGGGAATTTAGAACTGGAAGATGGACCAGGAAGAGAGACCCGGGTTCTTCAAGATAGAGAAAAACTTTAGAAGTAAATTTCACCTCTTGCTCCTCTACTCTAGTCTCCTCGGAGTAGCTATACCCTGGTTGCCGCTTCATTTGCTCTTGGGGAGCCTTCCTCCTCCCCAAACCTTTTGAGCATTTGCCTGATGTCATAAGATCACTTCCTGCCCGGTGGTAAGATGTTTCAGTCCCACCACTTTGGTGATTTTTTTTTAAATATAGGTTCTAGATTTCCATCTAATACTTAGTATGGAAATATATGAGTTGGAAATAAGAGGCAAAAACCGCTGTAGGGTATTTGACACTCAGAGTTGATAGTAGAAAGTGATCCTACATAAAAATCTCCATTTCAACTTAAAACCCATTGATATAATAGTATTAATGAAAATATAATGCTCACTGACATGAATGACAATTCTAGTAAGTGCTAGATACTGCTAGGTTTTCATAGATATTATCTAATTTAATCTTCACAATGTCTCTTTATTACTCTAAAAGGAATGCAATCATATTAAGATTTGGTTTTAAGCACTAAAACATGAGGAGGGATACAGTTAATACAGGCATTACAAAGTGGGAGTGGGACCAACTGAACCCAGAAGTGATTCTCAAAGTCAAGACCACAGCCAAATCTCCCTAAAGGGTGATTAAGACAGATGGCTGGGCTCTTCCCTGTGGTTGTCACCACCACCACCCAAGAGTTTCTGACTGGGTGATCGAGGGTGGGGCCTGGAAATGAGCATTTGTACCCAGTTGCCCCATGATGCCTTCACTATAGTTCTCCTGGCTGGACCTCAAGACTGCACTCAGGTGGAGCAGGTGGAGCAACCCACAATGCTCACCTGATAGAAGAGGCCACTCTGGGTGCACAAATCCCTCCTGCAACCCACTGGGGGGCTGGAATATGGTAGTGATACCAAAGGTGCCAGCCAGGGCCAGAGGACATGACATTGAGATCCACATGGATGGACTGGGTGACCAAGCAACACGTGAAGCTGGATTAAAGTTTATTTTTTAATAATATAGGATTCCAACTCTAAAGAATGAGCATAGGCTCACTCATTAGGTGAGTTAATCCATTTGTTCACATATAGGAAATAAGTGTGCAATTTTACACGGGGAGAGGGGAACCACTAAAAAGTCATCTGCTCTACTGTGGAAACGGACTGTGCAGTTTTTTCCTAAAGTGTCTTCCTCAGTAGGATACAGTTCTGGTTCCATGTTAGTGAAGCTGACTTCCGGTGGCCATGGGACCTAAATGGCAAAAAGAGGACTGTACCTCAGCTGCCCCTCTCTGCACACATGCCCCACCTGAGCCCCCGTGGGCTGTTCCCCTTCTGGAAGATAAGGGGACCCCCAGGAACCTGGGAAGCCAGACAAAAAGTCTTAGGAGGCAGGGACCTCACCTTGGCAGAAAGAGAGATGAAGGAATAAGGCTAAAAAGAACCACTGTCACCAAGAGGGGGACATTCTCTGGAAGAGAAGTTTAAGTAAGGATTTCTGGGGCAAGGAAGAATAAAGAAAAAGTGGAAACATCAGTGGGAAGTGGGAAGACCAAATGAAGAATTAGGGAATCTCAGCAGAATGTGATGACATTGACAGGGAGATGCACTTTGTCCTCAGGACGTTTAGGGGAAGAGCAGAGAAAGAGTGAGCAATGTGCTTCAGAAGAACCCTTTGTTGACATGTCTAAATGGCCTGATTGAGTCTTCTCCACTTTTGCCTTCTGCTCTTGGCTGTTAGGTATCTGGCGTGATAATTTCCGGGCAAGCACACTGCTCTCTCCATTATGCGAGTTCTGGAGTGGAGACAGCCAACCAGATGGCAGAGCTAGGAACAGTGTGTGCCCCCTTCTCACATCATCTTTCCATTTGCTCGGTTATTCTTTCCCTTCTTCCTCTCCCTCCCTTTCCTTTCTGTTTCTCCTCCATCACATCAAATAAAGAAAACGATGTGGGGAAGGCTGTGGTGCAAGGTTTTTTTTTTTTTTTTTTCCCAATAATAATCTTAGCAGGTAATTTTTGCACAGACAGACTGAGTCATTTTCTTATAACTGAGATCAGGAGCTGTATTCCTCCCAGGAGAAAAAACACTTATATTGACGTGTTTATATTTTGGAATAATAATATTTGTCCATGTGAAAATATGTGTGATTCATTCCTGCCACACCATATGGCTTATTGCTATTCATAATCCAAACAGTGGCAGCTGCTGCAGAATGCGAGAGTGAGATTTCTTGAAGTAAAAATGGGCTAACTATTGTGTGCCACGTGAGGTCTGCACAATATCACTCCTTCCTGAAACCTGCCTCTCCATCCCTTTTGTGAATCCACGAGTTCTTCATTAATTCCTCAAAATCTCAGTCTTCACTCCACTTTCATTCTGTCCAGTGGAGAGAGACTCTTATTTGCCCCCTTCCCTCCTCCCAACTGGTAGCCCTTCCACCCTGGGAACATGGGCATGTATTGGCAACTAGAGGTCTCAGCTTGGGTATTGTTGACCGATGACAGCTGCTAGAAAAATTGTAGTGAATTTTCACCCTGGCTCTCCACTGTGGCTTCTTCCATTACCGAACCACATTATAGATTTGTGGTTAAACAGACTTGTGGGGACACTGAAACCACCAGTGTTTCCCACCCTACCACCAAGGCCCCAGACCCATGTGGCTAGACTCTGACGTAGTGGAAAATGTGGGGCAACACTTTCTACAGACCATTTTAATGTGGTTTGCAGAAACCCTTGAGTTTTAAGAAGGAAGCGATTTGTGGACTAGGTGCTGGGTGCTACTGTAGAAACAGCTTTAGCCACCAGGACAAAATAGACGAGTCTTACAGAGAAGTAGCTCCAAGACTTGTTTATATCTCTGCGTAATCATTCTGACTCCCCCTAAAAGCTGGAGACTTTAGAAAAAGAAAATAACCTTTATGCTGATTCTACACATCACTATGGTAAGTATTCAGACCACTTAGCTAAAGGAAAAAAAAAATATTCTGACCAAATGCTCCAGAGCTTGAGGCCCAAATGAAAGTATACAGAAAATTGCTTCAATTTTCCACTTCGCTTGGTTTAGTCTTAATAATACCTTGCATTTACAAGATGTATCATCATTTTCTAGGGGTTTTCAACATATGTGATTAGTGATTGAGACTTTTTTCCTGGACTGTCAGGTGACTCAAATCAATGAATGTCCACAAGCCTGGAATATCAGCTCTGTCTGGTGTGCTTTGTCCCGCTCTCCTCACAATGGATATCACTAATTCCCGACTCATATCACTTGTCTTCCTACAGCCATTTGTCTTTTTCAGTTGTCTATTGGTCAGTTCCCTAAGTACCTGCTGCTTTTATCACAAGTTATAATAGGGTGATTTATCAAAGTCATTCGCTTCACCCGGCAACAGGAGAGCGACCGTAGGATATGATAGAATAGGTCTGCACACCTGGCCTCTGGCCACACTCTGCCCACTTGCAATGGCATTTATACTCTGCCCTCCCAGGACTTGTCAAGAGGTCTTAGGGACAGCCGTAACTTGCCCTCACACTTTGTGGGCCATTGGCCTTTGCCTTCAGAGTGTGTTATGAAATTGTTTCAGAAACTCCTTTTATCCAAAAGGAATATGAAACAGCATTCCCAAGTTACTTTTTGTGTTTAAGAGGTGTGTGGGCTTATCATTTCTGTGTTTCTTCTAGTCATAACCAGCATGACTCAGGCCACTAGGTATTTGTCCCTCATCCCTATGGTGTGATTTCAGGGCTTCATAAACCCAATAGATCTTCCTGCTAGAACATGCCTTAAATCCCACTATTTGTCTATTCTGGCCTTTCCGCACTCCTAGAAATACTTCATTCTGAAGGCTCACCCCTGACCCTCTCCCAGAACCAATCCTGACAGCAGGTGATAATCATATGAGCAGTGGTTGGTCCTGCTGTCTAGAGGACCTGGACCCAACCAGGCACCCTGTCTGCTGACCCAAGCTGAGCTCATTCCATACCTAGCCAGTGAGCACACCTGGGAGAGGCTGCCATCTCTGTCTTAGGCTCAGGCCTTCTGCTCATTACTTACTGCTTCACCACGCCCCCTGGTGGTGCTGCTGTGCAAGTTCTACCTGTGTCCCATTGCCTCAGGGTTCCTCCCAAGGGAAGCTAGAATGGTCCGCACGGTGATTTTCATGGGGCCTAGGCACTTTTGACCTCTGAAACCCTTCCTCCATAAAAAACAATTAAATATCTTACAACTGTATTAGTATGAAAACAAATAGTATTATATATTTAAACATTTTCTTTGACCAAAAATTATATATTTTCTTTATTTTTTTTTACTTTAATTTCTTTAAGTGAAATCAATGCCTCTTGATGGTCCCCCAAAAGTATTGTGAGCATTCAACACTGTTCCCAGAGCATCTGACATATAAATTGCCCCTACCTGGAAACACATTCTTAGGGCAGTTGTTTGTTGGTTTTTTGGTTTTTTTATGCTTTGCATCAGTGTTTTTTAAACTTGTTTTTGCATACCACATGCCATGTTACTTTTTGTGTGTGTGTGGTGCCAGGGTTAGAACTCAGGGTCTTGCACCTACTAAATGAGCATTCTACCACTGATTTATAGTCCTAGCCCAAGCATTTTTATCATACTAGTTTTTATCTAATTTTTTCTTTAGAGCTACTCTTCAAACTCCGCCCCCCCCCACAGCAGGGGGGGGGCGGATAATAGGGACTGAACCCAGGGGTATTTTGCCACAGAGCTAAGTCTCTAGCCTTTTTTTTTTTTTTCCTCTTGAAATAAGGTTTCACTAAGTTACTTAGGGCCTTGCTAAGTTGCTGAGGCTGGCCTCAAACTTGCGATTCTCCTGCCTCAGCCTCCCGAGTTACTGGATTACCATGCCAAGCTCAAATTTTGGTAACTCTTTTTAAAAGAAATTTTATGTCACTAGCATAATGCAACATGCCGTACATTTAAAATGTACATTAATACAAATTAACATAATTTCATAATACATTATTTTAAGTTCAATTTGTTCAGTCACCTAACCACAGTGATTTTGTAGTCAGTGTCTCTCATCTTGGCTAGCCCATGTGACATTGGTAATGGGGTCCATCCCTGACTCAAAGATGCCCACCCTGTCCACAGTTTTTTTTTTTTTTAAATTTATGCACTATATACCCACTGACACCCAGCCACCATCTAGGTTCCTGCCTCAAAACAGATGAATAAACCAGACCTACCCAACCAAATTAGCACCAAAGGAGCCTCTACACTCATCAGGCTGGAGTTTCCTGGGAAGTATCACCAGCTGTCACATCCTGCTGGTTTCCTTCTACAGCCAGCTCTCTGGACCTTTCTGTGCTGATGGAAATGTCCCATCTCTGCATTTGCCACTGGTGCCTGTACCTGTTGTGCATTTGGTATGTAGCTAGTGTGACAGCAGAACACATTATTCCTTTAATACGGTTTTTTTTTTTTTTTTAATTTAATTTGTGGTGTGCAAATCAATTACAAATTTCTTTTGACATATCATATTCCACACTTTGATTCAAGTGGGTTATGAACTTCCCACCTTCACCCCATACACAGATTTGCAGAATCACATCAGTTACACATCCATTGATTTACAAATTGCCATCCTAGTGTCTGTTGTGCT
>NW_025999842.1:63043307-63141489 GCF_001458135.2 Marmota marmota marmota
CAGGAGTGATTGGAAGCTCTGTTCAGCCGTGGGCCACTGGGCCTTTTCTGCCGGTGGTCACCGTTCCGCCTACCTGGCGGGCGCTGGGGGTGGGGGGCGGCTCTGCCCCTCAGCAGGCCGCTGGGCCTGCTCTGTGGATGGTCACAATTTCCTCTACCTTGCCAGCGTAGGGGGAGGGGGCGGCTCTGCCTCTCAGCAGGCAGCTGCTCCTCTTCTGCTGGTGGGTCGCAGGTCCGCCTACCTTGCAGGAGTGATTGGAAGCTCTGTTCGGCCGTGGGCCACTGGGCCTTTTCTCTTTAATACGGTTTTAATTCTGTTAAACTTGAAAGCCACGTATGGTGAGTGGCTTCCGTATTATACAGGGCCATCTACACACTATGATTTTGATGGATGACTATCCTTCTTGGGGTCAGATCTCTGTTCCAAAAATGATCAGTTCTCAAATTCTTTCCCTTTCCCTCAGGCCCATCATGCCACACAGCTAAGCTTATTCATGAAATGGGTGGCAACTGAATTGTCATTAGTTATTTGTACCTTAGTGTGCAGAAAGGCTCCGGGAGAAGGTATGACAGAATATGGGGACCTCGTATGCTCCAGGGAGGTCTAGGAAGTGGGGGAGCAGAATGGAGAAATCGAGATATCAAAGACTCATTTCCTTCCACTTTTTAGTTGTTCTATGACACCCCAAATCTAAACTGTATTAATATATATTTCCTGAACATTTTCCTTTTTAAAATAATTACCAGTCAGCTGGTGCATTCTCACATGTAGTGTAAGCAGTCTGCTCACAGTTTATCTTCAATTTGCCAAACAGAAACTGTAGCCTGACCTGCCTTGAACATCTTTAGTATTCAAACCTGTGCACAAACTGTAATGAATCAGCTTCAAGAGAAACCCTGGCACTCCCTCCTACAGTCCAGGGAGGCCCCAGGTGTCTATGATAGCTTTTAAGAACTCCTTGGAGGATCACAGGATTGGTACTCACTGTGTGGCCCACACCGATGGCCACCAGTCTATTCCCCCATAGTTCAACTCCTGCTTACTTACCGGCAGATTCTTCATTCTCTGTATCTGAAGCTCATGGAATTGGATGGTAAAATGAACTCCCAATCAGGGAATTCTACTTACTTATTCTGGAAGAGGAACTTGTCCTAATGTTGGTATATTTGTCAGCATTTCATTACTATAATGAAACACCTTAGGCAGGCTACTTTGTAAAGAAAAGAGACTTATTTTTGCTCACATTTCTGGAGGTGCAAGGACTAGAAGCCACATCTGATGGTGACCTTCTTGCTGGCAGAGTCCCAAGGCTGCAGAGGCAGGGAGGGTGCATGTTTACGTGTGCCTGAGTCTGTATCTGGGTCTCTACCTGTGCTTATAAAACCACCAGGATGCCAACACACTAGGCCCACCCTGAGCACCATAGTGTGATTAAGTTTCTACCCTTATCCTACCATTATTATAAGGTTGTAGGGATTAAACTCCTGCAAGAGCTCATAGAAGAGGGAGGCCCATATGCAAACCAAAATGGCCAGCCAACGTGATGCGAACTAAGGGAAGTCTGCTAGAGGGCTGTTAGGAAAACTTACCTGCTGACAAGAAGTGAGGCCTGGGAAGGGTCATTTTCCTTCATTGGCATTGTTGGGTCTACAAATGAAGCCAGAAACAGAAGAAGCTATTTTTCACCCTTGAGGCTTAAGAACAATCGGCTGGATGGTGGAAGAGTGCTGGATGGAACAATCTGCTGTGATGGAAATATTAACCCTCAACAGCACAATGGCACTCAGTAGAACTAACCTGAAACAATCTGGAGTTTGTGAAAGGACAGGCTCCTGGTGGGGTAAGCCATTGAATGGGGTTCCTGAAGCCATCGTTACTGACACAGTGTTAAGAAATTGTGGGTTCTTATTGCCTTGAATTTCACTTATACCTTTTCCCCCAGAAAAGTAGAGGATAGTTTTTCCTTTTTTCTTGCTTGTGGATTAGAGAAAATGTCTTTTTTGACGCTGTTTATTATTCTATATCTGGAATGCCTCTCTGCATGAATCACTACCAAACTTGGACTTTGCTTTGTCTTTCACATGGGAATAAAGGATTGGATGGGTCACTTCACTACATGGAAGATGAACTGAACACAGCTGATAATCAAAATAAATCCTGAATAGAAAATTATAAATAATAGTAATAAAATATGGCTGTCTTCTGTACGCCTTTCATTACAAATACAGAATATAGTTTTATTTTCATCTTTTAAGAATGAAGTCTTTTTCTGCTGAGTATGGAGTATTGAACGCTTTTTTAATGGGCACATTTATATTTCCTTCATGGAGAAGATGCAAATAACAGTTGCTTTCACCCCAAAGCAGAAACCCTTCAGGGAGTCTGACTTCACTAATGCGTGTATTGATACACATGCGTATTTCCCATTAATACTAATAGAACCTAATGCGAATGTATAAATCACCTGAATTTTGATTCCTTGTGAATGTAATGTCAGATGATTCAAGATGAACTCACAAGGTACATTTGTCTGGGAGCTATTCCTTAATATGCCTTCATCTCACAGCTCAATTCCTCTCCTGTGATGGAAATATTAATCAGGCGGTGTCTTCTTGCTCCCATCCCCCACTCACCCCCATCACCAGAAGAAATGAAGCAGACGAGGGCATCTGTGTGACCATGTACTTCTTCTACCTAAGGAAAATTTAAGATGATACCGAATGGAGAAAGAAGGGAATAGACAGAAAACAGGAATTAAGAGACATTTTCCTTTTCATGAGGAGGAGCATGCAGGGCTTGGCTAAATTAAGTGGACACTTGTTCTTGAATCTCAAAGGCCTGTCTGGCCCTGCAGACCAAGTGTGGGGAATTTACACAACTTTATTAGCCACTTCATCCTCACCGATTTTGGTCATATTGAGCATCTCACCTTCTACGACTGAACACGCTAGAGCAGCATTTTTACCTGCAGCATCTGTATATTCCCAGGGAGAGAGGCATCGTAATAAATACCTATTTGAATGGTCAAACAGCTGCCCCACTGTTCCCTGCTATGCTGTCCCAGGCTCGTGGACCTTTGGTTGCTCCTCCTCTCTTACTCAGACTCTGGTCACAGTGCTGCTTTTGGAGACTGTCTTTGGTTTTACTCCATTATAGATAGGAAAGGGAAAATGCATTTCAAGAGAGCACACACACTGTATCCCTCGCTCTTAGATGTTTCTTTCAGAGAGAGAGAGAGCAAAAGAAAACATCAGACAGAAAGGAAAATGATCTTGAACAAAAACCCTGTGTCACCTCCTTTACTGCTAGACCACATCTCGGAATTAAGGGAAATGAGCCCTGGAAAGAAACTTTGCGGTATATCAGAGCAGTGTTCTCTCCAAAAGCTGTGGCTTGTCGCAATTGGCCAAGCCCTTGACCTGGCGTCCACGTGGGTGTGGCAAAGTTCCTGGTGCTCCTCTTGCAGATAAAGGAACTGAGGGTATCTGAAAATGCTATAAAAAGATTGTCATTCTTTTCTACATTGGTAAACTAGAGATCACTCTGTTTCTTCCCTGCTCTAAGAGAGTGGGGAATAATTAAACACAGCTTCTTAAACAAGACTTTAAATCCAATGTGTCCTAGTTTTCAAAACCCATGTGAAGGCTCCCACTGGAGTCTTGGGTCTGCATGAGCTCTCAGAGTTCAGTCGTTATAATCTACTTGAACTCACAGGAATGTTAGGATTAAATTAAGTTCTAATTAATAATAGTCGAGGATCAGTGGAAAGGATATTGACTTGTAGTAGGTCTTCAAATAGTACTCTAAATTGAGAGGTCTTTTTTTAAATGTAATACTTTTCATGCAAGTCATTGGGCTGTGTTATCAATCTGCAAAATTAAAAGGTCCACTATGAAGGGAGTGGTATTGAATGAAGAGATTGTGGTAAAAACAAACCATCTGACCACATCTGAGGGAAATATAGCTGTTTGGATCCTGAAGTGACCTATGACTGGAGCATCCTTGTACTCTAATTAGATTGTGGATATTGGAATTAGGAGGAACTAAAATATGCTACAATCTTGGAAGCAATTCCATTCTCCATTCATTTATTCAATAGCTCATGACCTGTCATGGTCCAGACTCTTTGCTAGAAATAAATACAAAGAGAAGAGATGGTCCCGCTCCTGGGAGCCTCCCAGACAGCTCAAGAAAGCCTTTGAAGGTCCTTAAAAGAACAGAGTGCATATTTATTAGGGCCTCTTATGGGTTATCTCCATTCTCCTTATCATAGACAGCTCAAGACCCTGTTTTATAGCCAAGGCTCAGAAAATTTAAAGTTACCCAAGATCACAAAGTATGGGAAAGAACTAGAAATTAGGCCCTTGTGTCTGGGTCTGCTCTTTCCACTCCACTGACATTGAATGGCACATGTCTGTGGCCATATGGTACAACGCAGGCAGACTTCGACAGCTGCCCTCTGCTGGAATGGCCCCCATGCTGATGGAAGTGTCGCCTTCAGCTGTGACAGACGCTGAGCCACATTCTTTCTCCTTGGGACACTCTGGAAGGGGAATGGGCCAGGAGTGCTGTGCTCAAGTGGATTTGCTGCGTCACTATCAGTTTCCTGGAAGCAGCTCTCAGGCACACCTGAGTGGGACCCAGGAATGTCCCCTCTCATCTCCCAGGGAAGAGTGTTCTTCTAACTAGCCAACCAACCAGGAGTGACTCTGATAGCTCCTGGGGAATATATTAGGCAGCAGGCAGCCCCTGAAATAGCAGAGCTGTTGCAAGGAATTGGAAGTCTAGGACAAAACCAAGAGAAGGGTCTCTTTCGCCCAGAGCCTCCACAGGAGAAAGGCCACCAGGCCAGGACAGTTCCAATGAGCGTGAAGGTGAGAAAATATACCTGGGTGGTGGTTCAGCCATGGGGGCCAAGCTGGTGCTAATGCCAAGAAAGGTAAATGTGGGACAAGCCAAGGCATGTGACTCAACAAAGAATTAGAATCTTGGGAACCAAACAAAGTAGACTTCAACCAGTACTTACAGAGAAAAATCAGGTCTACAGTTGCAGGTCCTCAATCTCAGAGACCAAGATGCTTGAAAACTGAACACTTTGGGTGGCTAAACCTGTCCTGAGTTGTGTGAGGCTCTTGTAATCTTGATTCATACCTCTGAAGGGGATTCATACCTCTGAATATTCATACAGTTTTTGCCATAGAAATACTCAAATGTTTGGTTATGGATAATGCTGGTGGTATGAAATCATGCAGAGGATGCAAATACATTACATGTATGAAACCCCAAAGCCTAAATTTCAAAACACATCTGATCCCATGGGTTTCAAGGGCGAGGGTCACACATGTTCTTCCGTTATCTGATGTAATCCTCACAAATCTTCTTGAGAGGCAGGTTTTATCTACCCATCTTACAGATGGAAAAATAGGATAGGGAGAAATTTATCTGGCCAAGGTCCCAAACAACAGTGTGCAAAAAAAGTAACAGTGTGAAGTTTGAACCCAAAATATTCACAGCCAGCTCCTGAGCCCAAGCCATGCATTGTGCTGAGGGGACTGTGGAGCGGCAGGCTGTGGCCCCACACAGGGAGCTCAGGGAGCTCAGGGAGGCTTCTCAGGAGACCTCAGATCCTCCGTGCCTTATGCTGCCCTGCCCCTACCTCCCCAAAGTTGTTGTGTTGTTTATTAAAAAAAAAAACAGCTGGACTAGAGCCTCCTATTTGCATGAAATTCTAGAAATGTCACTTTCAAATGAAGTGACCCTCTGAAGTCTTGCGGGGTTGTCAGAACCCCTGTAGGCCAGGCATTTTGACCCCTGCATGAGTCTCAGGTCCTCTGTGATGCTGATGAAAATGGAAACTGTCTCCACAGGAGGCAACATGTAGGAGGACTCCCCAGTTGACATTCCTGGGTCTGTCAGGGGATCTCGTCCCTGAATCCAAGATAAAGAATCTCTGGTCTTGGCTTGTAGGAGATAAGTACATTTTCCGTGATAGAATGAATAGCAAAGGTCAACTTTAAAGACCAAAGATCATTTCAATTAATATAATTCAGTGGTTCAATGTAGATATCATTGCTACAGAAGCCTGGAATTCCCTGGCCAAAGGGTGTGTGTGTGTGTGTCTGACACACACACGGAGCTCATGCAAGCGCTCATGCATTCGAGTGTTGGGAGAAGATGTGGTAATTATTCTGTATTTGGGGGAAAGTGACCCATACAGGCATTATTAAACCTTTACTGCCTCTGCTCTTATAAACGACCAACTGACCCGAGCTAAAAGCAGGCTTACAGTAGAAGTCACTTGTAGTTCCAGGGTCTTGTAATTATCTTTTTGTCTATGTGGGCTTGGAGGCTTCAGATCTCCTGGGCAGATTTCTTACCATCATTTGCAATACTCAAACTTGCAAACACCCTGACAAGGCCCAACTATAAAGAATCTCCAGCTGGCATCTTAACTGTCTAGTTTATCCCCCCTCCCCTCACTCTTTTGATTTACTAGGGTTATAAGCCATTATTTTCTGAAACTAAATGTTTCCTAGTCTTTTATATCTCTGGTTTGATGGTTCTGATAACCTGCTCCCGGGAGAATAAAACTGGAAATGATGAATAGAAGCCTGCTCGTCATTAGCCAGAGCAGAAAACAACTCCTCAGAAATTCAAAAAGTTGATAATGGCAGATTTTGTTTTTTACATGATTACCTTTATGACAGTCCTGTCACTCCACACCCAGTACAATATATCCAGGCTGGCTTTTTCTCTGACAGGGGTATCCATGGTTCATGACACTGGACCTAGTTATAGTTCTGATTTGTGCATTTGGTAATTGATAGAAACTAATGGTGCATGCGTTTTGGACATAAACTTTAAAAAGTTGGCATGTTCACACAAAATGTGTATGTGTCCCTCATTTTTCCATGTTAATATAGAAGATTAAATGATAAGTGCAATTGAGCAAAAGTGGTTAAGTTCTTGGACTCTGGAGTTAATCCAACCTGGGTTGGAATCTTGAATCCTTCACTTATCAGCTACATGAAAGTTGATAAGTTACTTCATCTCTCTGCCTCATTCTCAGAGATTAAAATTAGTACTGCCCCAAAGAGAAGTCTTAAGGATTAAATGAGATAATGCACATAAAGCACTCAGCTCAGTGTCTTGTTCAGTACATTTGCTATCATTATCTCTCAGGATAGTAATGATTTCCAAGCTCTGTTCTCCCACAAGACCCATTTGCAGCAACATTTAGGCCTAAATTCAGCTGAATCCCAAGATGTGCCTAAATATATATGTGTAGTGTTTCTCTCAGTTCTGAGAGATCAGAGAATTAGTGGGTAGATGGGGTGTGGGGGCAATTCTCATATTATCACATTGCTTTGCCTGAGAGGTGAGATTTCAAGCCTCTGTTACAGCCCTGAAGGAACTCTGTGTGTTTCTGCTAAACTGAACTGAACAGGGAGACAAAGAAAATGATCATGCTCATTGCACTCACCCATATCTTGTGCCTCGTCCTTCTCTGCTCATCACTGGGGTGGACTTGGAAGATCTATCTAGTCCAGGGCAGAGCACTTTGGGGAGTCAGGTGGCCCTCCCCAAAACCCAGAGATGCCTGCTTTATCTGGACTGATTCTGGGGACTCCACCGTGCTGTCACCTGGCTCTGTGGGGAGTTGGACTGGAGACTGGAGACCTGGAGCTCTGGCCTCAGCAGGCAGGCTGCCTGAGAGGAGAGCCGCTGGCCCTGCTTCATGTCTCGGTCAGCCTTACGTAGCTTGGAGCCTAAAACCACCTGTGTTATTCCAACTGAAATCCAATAAATATCTGGAAGAAAATCGCCCCATTTGGAAACCTGTAGGAAACTCAGACAATACTTTTCCTGGTTTGGCCAAAATGGGAAAATTTCAGTTTCTTTGGAAGTTCATAAAATTTAAAAAACGTGCGTCACACCAAGGCAGAGGTTCCAGAAGGAAAGAAGGTTGATAAGACCATATTCAAATTGGCTCAGCCAAAGCTAACACTGAGGGCCTTTCCATTGTGCCGGGGTGCCCTGGAGAAGGAAGAGGGCATTTTCATGAGGACACACATAGGCACTTTCCCGGTGGTTGCTAATGAGAAAACGTGTAATAGGTTTAGCTTTTAAGAATGAGACTCAGTAACAAATAGCCCTGTTCCAGGCATCATATTAAGCAAGATTTTCATGACTGCCTTATTACTGATGATAAATTTTGATATAGTTTAGTTGTGTCCCCACACGCAAAGTTCAGATGTAAAATCAGTTACAATCAACTTGCAGAGCATGCCCAGAATTTTCCATGGCTTCAGTTCTTCTCATGGCATACAGTGGTGCAAAACTAACAAAAATACCTAAATCAAAAAAAAAAAAAAAAAAAAAAACTTTTTCCTGGCAGACCTGTAACCAGTAATAACACCTAATACGCAACTGTGGACAGTAATTTTCCAGAATATGGATAACCTGAAGGAATTTGCAGGACTACTTGTCCATGTCTACTTTTACCACTTTTTTTTTTAACTTGATATTTTTATTTTATAAAAAGAAGTGCCCAGATGTCTTGTTTACTTGTCCTTGTGTACTTTCTCATACTCATGCAAACTAGGCTTCTAGTATTTATTCATTTGGGGAACTTTATTATTATAAGACTTGTGGCTAAAGGGGAAAAAACACGAAGTGCATTGAATTACTTACAGCAGAGAGCGATATTGTTATTACTATACCAGGAACAAAAACAAATCAACAGGCTGGATCAGGACACGTGGGCACCAGCTCACGTGTCTCCCGGAAGCCCACTGGCATCTGAGGACATCTCTGTGCAATGACTGCTCAGGTCTAGCCAGCTCTGGATGGTGGGGGCAGTGGCTGCAGTGCAGAGAAAGAGGCCTGGGCATCGGCCTTTCTGCGTAGCAAATTTCCTGTCTTTGACCTTGTTCGGACTCTCTGGTTTTCCTCGTTTCTATCAGGAGGTAATAATAATAGTGTCCCAGAGCATGGTTAGGGAGTTTGGGTTCAGAGTTAAAAGAAATCTTGTGCTGCAAAGCGCTTACCCCTGACACTCAACACAGAGTACTTACTGTGTGTGATGTACTGCACAGCTCTATCTCACACCAAATAGCAACCTAGAAAATCTCTACAGCCAGATCACTGTGCCGCTTTGGGCAAGTCACTTAACCTCTCTGTGCCTTGTCCATAACACCATGATAGTGACATTCACAACATAGGAATTTTTGTAAGGATTTAAAAAATCCAGATGGGAATAATTCCACTGTTGGTGTGCACTGAGGATCTATCTGTTCAGTGACACTCAGTAATGGGTGTCAGTTACTGAAGCAAAGTGCTTTGCCCCGTTATTACTTTTCATCTGCACAGTAGCCTCTGAGATACTGTCCCGTTCTTATCCCCAGTTTACAGATAAGAAAACTGAGAGCATTGTCCAAAATCACACATGCAGCCTGTGGTGAAAGCAAGGTTGGAAGAGGTCTAGTGGCTCTAAAGCCTGCTGGTTCTCCAGTCTGTGCTGGGCCTGAGTCCCCACAAATGCTAAGGTGCTTCCAGGCAGGACCAGGCACTAACACCCTGAGGAAACCGATCCAGGACCTGGAGCACTGGCAGCTCCTCAAGCCCCTGCTCCCAGGCTGATGAGCACCCCAACACCCTCATCTGCAAGCCAGATCCAGGGCTGAGCGAAGCGGCACTGTCAAGAGGCCACTGCATACACTCTGCTTAAAAGTCAAGCACTTTTGAAAACATCTGCTTGAGATCATGTGCCACTGATTGAGATGAAAAACAAACTGAGCTGCCAAGCAACGGTGGAAGGAGGAAGAGGAGAAAAGAACTAGCGACAAACAAGCAGTTAGCACGTGGCTGCAGATGGTCACAGTAAGAGCCTGCCTGAGAAAAAGAATCAGTTACGATGACGAGGTTTTTGCCAAAAGTTACTTTATGTTCCAATATGGAAAATATAAAGAACTTTTTTTTTTTTCACTGAATTGCACAAATCCATAGGCCTAGTTTTCTCGTGGGAAATTTCTTGAATTCGCTGGTTCCATCTCAGCACTGTCATCCAGTGCCTCTGAGGGGGGTGGGTGCCTGACTTCAGCAGCCAAAAACTCCCTGGCTTGGTCCTCATCTCCCTGCTGGTGGCACGCCAGAGGGCAGCTTCCCGCTCCAGCCAGCACCCATATCAGGACACACAACAGACCCCAGCTGGCAGGGCTTTGAAGAAGTTCTGCCACGGACTTTCCAGGTCACACAGATGGTGAGAGGCAGAGCAGAAGTGGAAATCCAGGCAGCCCGGGGCCCACGCCACCCTGGCAACCTCTTCTGCTTCTCTGTGATGAATGTCACCTTATCTGAGCAGGACCGGCACGCCTGCCTCAGAAAGCACTGGTTACCCTTTGCTTCGGGGCCCTGTGTTGTACTAAAGTCCACAGCATCCTCTCCCCTCCTCCACTGCCGGCTCCAACCCAAAGTGAACATGACTTAGAACTCAGAGCCAAAGTTCCATTCTCGTGCTCAGCCTCAAAGTAGATGAGGTGCTCCGGGGGAGGAGGTTTACTTGACAAGAGCTTAAGGAGGGATTCAGATTCATTGGAGTTTTAACAAGCCAGACCTGGCTTTGGCCACTGGAACCGTGCTCAAAGCTCACCCATGCATGCTTTCATTGTCTCAGAGGAAGGAGAGACTTACCAGGCACCTAACAGCCTGGCCACCTCTTATCTTGCTGAAGTATCTTTGGCCAGGTTTCGCCATCCCCTTCATTCCCCACATCTAACTGATCATCTCTGCTCTGTAGAAATTCCGTAGGTTCCTGTCCCTCGGCTTTTATTCCTCTGACTTTGCCCTAACCTTGCCAATCTTCTTGTTTCCACTCCCATTTGCTCATCCACCCTATTCACAAAAGTCTGACCATCTCTTTCTATCCTCGAAAAAGTTCAGAACTTCCCATGACCCGTATGATCAAAGCTCAGATTTTTTTATTGTCAAATTCTCATGGTGCCGTGAGCTGATCCTTACCCAACTGCATGAATTATTTACTCCAAACTACTGTAGTCCTCCTGGCCCATAAGATGGTCCTCTCCGGTGAGGTTTAGGCAAGATGGGCCTTTATTCTGGCTCTACACTTAAGAGATCCTGCTCTGGCCTTTGGTGGACTTTCCTCCTAGGGTGAAGAATTGGGAGAGCCAAGAGAATGTGTCCACCCTGGAGCCAGAATGCCCTGCCCCAGTGGCCCAATAGCAGTTTTCATGGTCTGGATGGTGGTAAAATGGACTGAGCTTTGATTTGCAGGCTGGGATATCCACACATGTGTGTATGAGGCTCCTTACAGCACAAGGTGGACCTGGGGTGGGGGAAGAGCCAGGGACTGACTCTCCCACATCATTGCCAAGTTCTAGAATGCTAAGGGGTTTAAGGATCAAAAATCTTAAGCTGGTGATTATAGGGCATATTTTTCAAGTAAAAGGATAGAACATATGCTGTTTGTTAATTTGTAACTTCAAAGTAATAGAACACGTTTTATTTAACAGTCTATAATTTGACTTATGATTTTAAAATATATTAAGACAATGTTTAAAAATATTAAGACAATATTAGGGTGCATGGGTTCCACTTGGATTCCTGTTCCAGGCTTGTAAGTATTAGGGGCTCACCTTCCCCACACTTCTCTCTCCATCAATTGCCATTGTAGTCATCTTTTAAGCCACAGGTCAAATCTTACTTCTACCGTAAAGCCCTCCCTGACCACCTCAGTGGTAACTTATTTCTCTCTGTGCTTCCTTCATTCACAGATAATCTACTAGTGCCAAGCACTGTGTTGGGAACTAAAAATACAGATATGAATGAACATACCCTACTGACCAATGAGCTGTCACCCTAGGAACAAGAGCCACAGAAAGAAGCACCCACAGCCTATCAGCACCGCCAGTTAGACACATCCAAACTCTACCCCCAACATGTCCTCTGATAAAACCCCATTCAAGACACCATGATGTCCACCCAAGAATGTGCCTCTATTGTGGCACTTAGGGCTCATTCCCCACCAGCTGCCTTAAGAACCCTCTGCTCTGCTTAAAACCCTCTGATGGCTCTCAACGACCACTAAGATAAAACTCAGCCTCTAACCTCGCCCCCATTGACGGCTCCAGCCCATCTCCTGGTTCTCTCCCTGTCATCCTCTCTACTTCAGGGACTTTGGGAGCCTACCCTGGCTTCTGTCCACTCTCATACCTTTCATTCCCGTCTCGCATGCCCTTAACCTTTCATTCCCATTGCCAAGAAATGTCTTACCCTAGGTTTCCATGTGGCCTCTTCTCTCTCCTTACTCATTTCTCAGTTCTAGAAAGAAAGTTTCTTAATTAAAGCACATCCAAGTCCCTACTATGTCATTACCCTATTTTATTCTCTCCATGTGTTTACATTTTGCTGTCTGTTTTCCCCTCTTGAGTTGGATCCCACCAGAACAAAGACTTTGATTTACCTACACTGTCTCCATGATGCAAAGAACAGTCAGTGAATGGCATGTAGTTGGTGCTCTGTAGATGCATGATGGATAGATGGATGGGTGTATGGGTACATGGGTGGATGGACAGATGGATGTGTGGGTGGGTGGATGGATGGGTAGATAAGTGGATGGATGGTGTATGCACTAAAGGGTAGAATGTGCAGGTGCTGCAGGAGCCATAGAGAGGCATATGTCTTTACCTAGGGAAAGGAGTTTTGATTATACTTAGGCTTGGGGAGGAGACAACAGTGGGGTATGTGAAGACATGAACAGGGGCGACACTACAGTACGTCATACTAGAGTTTAAATTTTAGTCTTAGAGGCAGGAGAAACCACTGAAGAGTTCCAGAAGGACATGATCAGAATTGTATCTTGGAAAAATAATGTGGGACAGCTGTGTGAGAAGGTGCCAGAGAAGGAAGCAAGGATTCCGTCCAAGTGAGCCTAACATGGAGAAGAAGTGAGGGAAATGTTAGCCAGCAAATCTGAACTTGAGCCTCCTCTCATGCGTAGCCAGGGTGAAAAATCAGGCTAAGAGGACAACTGGACAAGGAGGAGCAGGGGAACTGGGGCTGTTTAGGGTGACTGTCAGCTTTCCGATTAGACACAACCTTTCTTACCCCAGATTCCTGCACGGAATCAAACTTTAGTGTCTGGAGGTATCTATTTTATATAGTGGATTTACTTCCTTTCTAAGCATCTAGAATGGTTCTAGACATATGCCATTGCTGAGATAATCAAGAAAACATTCATGAGGACTCCGTTACTACTAGCAGTAGTCATAGTAATTTGAATGGTTGGGTGGAGAAGCAGAACTGAATTACCCTCATGATGGAAGAAGGGATTTTTCAAAGAGAAGTCTCTGAATGGGGTGTTGCTGTGATAGATTATGATGGCCCCTTCACTCATCAGAGTGACAGCAATCCATTGCATGAGCCAGTTTCTTGAAAGTGGTCAATAGATCCTATATCCAATAAACGATTTCTGTATAGTCCACCATTAAAACAAAATCCCTCTTTCTTTTTCCAGTGATGTGAATTTAATTTGTTCTCATTTATTAAAGCTACTTCCTGGGACTTGAAAATGCTTTCTAAATGTTCATTTCATTTTTACATTCGCAATCCATTCCCTTCAACATGCCTTTCTGCAGATTGAATTGCTTGCTAAATTTGAAAGAGATCAATAAATAGCAGCAGAAACTACAGGAGGTCATTTAATTTTTTTTATTAACAGTGCCAATAAATCTGAGCCTATTTTCTTCAAATAAATCAGCTGGAAATGAAAAATTGCTTTTTGGACAATTTACAAGGTTAAGTCTAAAAATAAAATTTTACTTTCATCATGACAAAGCCTCAACAGAACTTCCTTAGTACTGAATTTATGTTCCCCATTTGCCTAGCTGTGTATAAGGAAATGAAAAGATTTGAAACAGAAGAGAGAGAAATGAAAAATACAGTTGATAGCAGTCCTCTGCATTTAAAGGTGTTACAGTACTATGATAATTCTGATTTTTAGGCAACATTTTTATTGGTAAGTTTCATTTTGAACAGGAATAACCTCTTACAGAATTCACTATGGCTACATAAGGCAAGAGAGTGAAGGGAGCCCCTGACTTCTGATTTGATTTGAGTTTCCCTACACAAGGGGATATTGCTCTGGCTACAACCCAGAGCATATTTTTTTTCCCTTGGTGATTGTGAACAGTGATTCATTAGCTAATTAGAATTTCAAAGGGCAGTGATAACAGTGGTGAGCAGAAGGAAAGGAGAGGAGAAGTTCAAGTCCATCACAACACTTGGAAGTCACAGGCTTTTCCTTGCCATTTCTTTGTTCTGGAAGATTCCTCTCCCTGCAGGTCTCTAAGACTGTTTTCTTCTTGCTCCTTTCCCCCATAGGAGCCTTCTTTATAATTTTTCCCTTTATTTTCTTTCTCCAGCCTCTTTTTTCATATTTTTTCACTACCCATAAAATTAAACTGTGAAAAATATTAATATTTTCCTTTATAAAGTTTGATTTTCCTTCTTAAATTCAAGTTAAACTTTTGTCTCCCTCCTAATCCAAGATCCTTCTGGGGCAGAGGGAGGGGGGGGGCAATACCTTGGTTTTGTATTTCCTCCCCTGTATCAGTGGGCCAAAGTATAAAATGGACTCCCAGGAAAATCCTTGGGTAACTTAGGAGGAGTGTGAATTTGTGCAGATACAGCAACAATTACGATTTTTTTCCCCAGACACAATCAATATCCCTATGATTAATAGCCTAGCAACATGAAAATATTTTATAAAATTTCCTACTTGCCTTAATTAAAAATTAAGAATCAAGCTATTCCACGGGCAGAGAACCTGCCAGCACCCGGCTGGGTGTGACTCTCGCTGCAGGCTCCTGAACTGGAAAGAAAAATGGGCTCCACCCTTGGGGATGGGGGAAGAGGCCAAGGGTACTTAATGCCAAGTGCATGTCACCTGGCTTTGACCCCTGGAGTTGCTCAGCTCTTGCACCAAGAACAATTGCATTAGCCTCTGACTTCTTGAAAGATGTCTAGCCTCTTGAAAGATCTGCAACTGGTTTGTCAAGTAAATACTAATGACACTATGGCTATGACTATATATGCTACATTGTCTCACACATGAGGAAATGCTGAACAAATATTTAAAATTGTTTTGTTCCCATCACCTTATAAATGGGACTATTGGGAGGAAAGGGTTTTGTGCTTTAGGATTTTCCTCCCTGCTTCCCCTTCAATGTCATTCACCTCCTTTTCCAAATCTGTGTACTGAGTGACCCCTGGCAAGGGAAACTTCTCTAGAGATTAGATCTTGGGGTGGGGGGCTTCTGTTTCCAATTTTGTCTCATTTACACTGAACTGACCTGTTTGCTCTTCCTGTCCTTATCTATCTAATGAGGATAATAATAGTTCACATGCAAACTGATTCTCAGATGAAAGGCAACTAAACTGTTTTTAAATACTATCATCATCCCCAAATAGTGCTACTTTTTGGGGTGTACTGAGAACTCCCTAAAGACCCAGGAATGCAATGTCCTAAAAGGCAGAAGCGCAGTGGTTAAGAGAATAGCTGTCAGGGGCTGTGTGCTGCTGAGTGGGCGAGTGCTTACCTGTCATGTTCCCCAGTGCCACCAAAGATGAAAAGACAAAGCACAGACTCAGAGCCAGGCTGTCTGGATTTAGATGCCAGTCTTGCTTCTGACTAGTGAGGTGGGCCCCCTAATGTGAAAGGGGGGCATCACTGTGACCTCCTCAGGGGACTGCATTTAGGATTATACAACGTAATATTTATAACCTTCTTAGTACAGTGCTTTGAATGTCAAACTGCTGTGTAAATAAAAATTTTGCATTTCTGATTATGCTGGGGAAAAGGCCCCTTTGTCTGCAAAGACACAGTTAAGATTGTTGTGGACATGGCTGTCACGACTGATATGTTGTCCCTCATGGGCAAAAGCAAGTTCAACAGAGAGGCTTCAGCTGGCACCGGAAGAAAGTGACCCTGTGATGTAACAGCCCATTGGTTACTGCTCTTTGAACAGTGTTGCTTCTCTGTCTCCTAAAAGGGATTTGCTCCTGTAACCTTCCCCCTTTAAATCAAATATCTAAAATTGTATTGTCACTTTAAATTTATTTAAGGTATTTTATTTCTAAGGAGGTAGAAGATGTGAAATGAGATGAAGATTGGAATAATGTTGCTAATTTTTTTGTCTGTGCCTATTCAGAAAAAAGGTGGTTTTGAATTTTTTATTGGTTCTTTTTAGATACACATGACAGTAGAGTATATTTTGACATATTGTACATATATGGAGTCTGACTTATTCTAATTAGGATCCCATTCTTGTAGTTAGATATGATGTGAAGTTTCACTGGTGGTGCATTCGCATATGGACATAGGAAAGTTATATCTGATTCATTCTGCTGCTTTTCTTGTTCCCATCCCTGCTTTCTTCCCTTCATTCGCCTTTGTCTAAACCAATGAATGTTATTCTTCCCTCCCCACTCATTGTTGTGTGTTAGCATCCTCCTATCAGAGAGAACATTTAGCCTTTGGCTTTTGGGGATTGGCTATTTCACTTAGCATGAAACTCTCCAGCTCCATCCATTTACTCACAAGTTGTAAAGGCATTCTTTTATGGCTGAGTAATATTCCATTGTGTGTGTGTGTGTGTGTGTGTGTGTGTGTATATATATATATATATATATATATATATATATATATATAACATATTTTCTTTATCCATTCACCTGTTAAAGGGTACCTATTGTGAATTGAGCTGCTATAAATATTGATATGGCTATGTCACTGTTGTATGTTGATTTTAGATCCTTTAGGAATGAGATAACTGGGTCAAATGGTGGTTTCTTTCCTAATTTTCTGAGGAATCTTCATAATGCTTTCCAGAGTGGTTGCACCAATTTTAGTTCCACCAGCAATATATGAGTTCCCTTTCACACATCCTTGACAAATTTTTTGTTACTTGTATTCTTGATAATAGCCAGTATGACTAGAGTGAGGTGAAATCTCTGTATAGTTCTAATTTGCATTTCTCCAATTGCTAGAGATGTTGAACATGTTTGTTAGCTATTCATATTTCTTCTTCTGTGAAGTGCCTGTTCAGTTCCTTAGCCCATTCATTTTTTAGGTTATTTGTTTTTTTCAGTGTTAAGTTTTTTGAGTTCTTTATATATCCTGGAGACTAATTACTAAAATACTTTCTAAACAAATATTTTCTAAATAAAAATATCTCATAATTCAATTTTAAAAAATAGATTTTACCTACTTTATTGAACAAAGCCTGTCAAAATCAGCGGGGGCGGGGGCGGGCATAAAATGTTACTATGTGGATTTATCAAACTTATCCTCAAAATTTTGGGTAGACCTACAGAATATTCTAGTCACATTTTAAAAGATCACACACACACACACACACACACACACACACACAAAAGATCAGCCACAGTAACCTATACTACTTTGGCTGGATTTTGAGAAATTCAGGTCTGTTATGATCTAAAATACCTCTTTACTAGCTACAAGCTTTTATAGAAACATGTATAAGAGAGAAAGATGGAAAACCTTACATGTTTAAGTTGCACTGATAAATCAGTGAAAGAAGCTTCCCCAAAATATCATTTCTGTGTATAGTTTGTAGAGCTCTTTAAAAGTTTTCATTTGCCTGGGCCACATACCATCGTGAGATTTGGGATGGAGGATGAGTATACTTTTTTTTTTCTGAACTGATAGGAATAATTTTGCTAAAATATTTTATGAATAATCATGAACCAAGCTCCCTCTTAGATCATTTGAGGAAAAAATAAATAAATGTATAGAATTTGAGGACATCGGAATTGATGTCCTTTAAAAGGCTGGGCATGTGTATAGGTGACCCAGAGCAGCTCCACAGCTTCCCTCATCCTGACGGATGGATTGTGGGAAGGGCATTTTTATAGTTCCTTTTAAGGGCAACTGAGGCTTGGTGGTTAGGGAAGAAGGAAGGAAGAACTATACTATGGTTGCCTATAGCAGGTCAAGATAGAACAAATTGGAAGGCAAGCAGGTCCGAGGTGCCAGCTGGGAGTGGGTGGAAGGAAGACTTGCGATCCTCTGAAGCACAGCAGTGGCCATTTCAATACCGTTCCACTACTTCTGTCCTGCACACAAGTTATCCTGGTGATCCTAACTGTAATACACCAAAGGTTATGGATTGAGTTACACTTAGAACAATAAATGTATGGAGAATATATATTTAGGTGTTTTATAAATGCAATTCCTTACCATTGGTCCTTTAAAAATAAAATTGAAGGCTCAGGAAATGTAGCTCAGTGGTAGAGCATGTGCTTACCCTGTGCAAGGCCCTGGGTTCAATCACCAGAACAAAAAAATAAATAAACAAAGGTTACATTGTTGGATAACAACTCAGTGAGGTTGTTACTGCCTCTCTGGTCTTTCTCCAAAATAATAAGAAATCTTTATAAATATTCAGAAGCTTTGACAATATCAAAGTGACCAGTGGAACATTGCAAATGAGCAATAGAAAATATTTGCAAAACAATCACCATTTCATTTTTAGAGAAAACCATTTTCTACAGCACTAGTTTAGCATTTTTGTTTTCCTTCTTTTAAAAAGCCGACCCAATGGAGAAACTGCTGGAAGATGGTCTGAAAGGGAGCCCACTTCCCGCTCTCATCTCCATACATTATGGATGCTTGGGGGAGGCTCCCTGGGGAATAAACAGGCAATTGATTGCAATGACTGTTCTCTATTTATTCCAGTAATAAAAATGAAAGACTGGACTGAACATCAGATATTTTTTTTTCCTTGAAGAATTTAAAGAAAAATCGGTTTGTTTGATGTTTTATTACATCTTAAGCAATTAACCAATTTGTAAGCATTTATTTTATTTTAGTGCCATACCACTCTGAAAGGAATTGATTTTCAACTCATAAATTCAGATATTTATTTTCGACCTGAAAATTTTCTAATTCTACAGTTTCTTTTACCCGAAGTAGAAATAAATGTGGCCATTGTAAATGGTGCCAGGAGGTAATTTATGCCTCCACATACATTTAATCAATCACTCAGCATACTCATTATATATGTGCATTTGTATCTATTTTTATCTGCTAAAATGCTTTAGGCGTCTGGTAACAGAAAACTCAACTTAAAGTGGTTTAAAAAGTAAGGAAAATACATTATCTCCCCAACAAGAGGGCTCAGAGTGGGGCGTCTCCAGGGCTGCATGATCTCGTGGCTCAGCTGTGCAGTGGAGAAGCCATGAGCTCTCTGGGGCCTGTTGGCTGTGCACTCACACTGGCTTCTTTTTGGCTGTGAGATGACTGTCACAAGTACACAAATGATATGCCATCCAGACGTCACCTCATTCCCAGTAGTGGACGAGTCCATCTCTTCTCCCAGATGCCTTCTCTTAGACCTTCAGTCTTATCAGCAAGGATTGAGTTATATGCTTCTGCCCCTAACAGCCTTAGTCAAGGAGTGTATGAGTATTTTGTGCAGATGAGAGATTCAGATTAAACCTTAACTCTTCGGGAGGGGTGTAAACCCAACCACATTTTGGCACTGAGGAGAAGGGAAGGTTGGGATTGGCAGGTGGTCTGAGGAGGCAGGTGGCCACTGGGGAGGGGACAACAATGGATTAGTCAGCTTTGTATTATAATGGCAAACACCTGAGATGATCCACTTCATAAGAGAAAAGGTTTGTTTGGGATTGTAATGCTGGGGGTCAGCCATAGTGGGTTGACCCTGTTGCTTTTGGGTTGGTGCCAGGCAGCCCAACATGGTGGGGGCATATAGTGAAACAAGGCTGCTCATCTCCTGTCTGGGACCCAGAGAGAAAGAAGGGGTGGGGTTCCACAATTGTGTTCAATGGCACATCCTCAAATAGCCTAGAGACTTCCCAGGAGGGCCCAGTCTTGATGTTTCCATCACCTCACTACATGGCCCAATGGCACCAGGCTGGGGAGGAGAACATTGACACGTGGTTCCTTGCAGGGACAGTTCAGATCCAAACCACTGAAAATTCCCAGCATACTTGTCATAAGTATAGATCTATGAAGGTGAATGACTGTTGCTGAAAAGTTCACTGTGGTTCCAGGCAGTCTTGTCCTTAAAATGAACAGCTTAGAATAATTCAGACACCATTCTGTTTTGTTTTCTTTTTCTCTGTTTTGATTTGTTTGTTACATTGTGAACTACTATTAGAGTGTGGGATGTCCAATCATCCTAAAAGGATGCTTTTACCACTGAGCTACATCCCAGCCCATTTGATATTTTTTTATTTTGAGACAGGATCCCATTAAGCTACTGAAACTGGCCTCACACTTGTGGTCCTCCCGCCTCAGCCTCCTGAATCCTTGTGATTACAGGCATGTGCCAATGTGCCCCGTTTATTAAAAATCATCAGAAACTATTTTATGTACAGGATTTGGTTTATTGGATTGGTTTGGTCTCTCTCCTCTATTATAATGTAAGTCTCTGTTAAAATGTAAGTTTCTTGACAGCAGATACTATTATTTACCTTGTTCACAGCTGCATCTCCAACATCTAGAGCAGTGTAATCAGCACACAGTAGGCACTCAGGAAATACTTGTTGGATAAATTATAAAATTGCAAGGAGCATATTGGAATCCCTCACCAGCGACAAGTGTGGAAATCATGAACCTGACATTATATGTTTTTATATTGCAAACCAAAAATGTAAACTTATCTTTTTATACACATGTGATTAAGTTCCATCTCCTGAAATGGGAGGAGGCCACAGTAGTTATCGCCCACTTTTTCCTTAAAGCAGTTCTGATGTAGAGCAGAGAGAAGAGGCTCGTCTGTGCAACAGCCCAGTATAACCTCTACAAAGAGCACAGCTTAAAAAACCACACCTGCGAGCACCAGAGTAACAGAGAGAGAAGACATAGAACTTACCCAACCATTGGACCAAGGCTGGCAGAAACAACACAGAAGAAATCCAAGTGCAAGAAACATGAAATTCCAAGCTGGTGTGGACTGGTTTGAAAACCATGAGATGATTAATTTGCTAAACTCTAAATATACAATTTGTTATGCTCTTGCCAAATTATATCATGAATAATTGAAGAAGATTGGAGAGAATTGCCTACTCTGGAAGATTTTTGTATGGACTATTTTAATTAATTTTAGGTTTATTTATACATATCTTTCCAAATATATATCCCCTGAGGGTGTTGAGATTTAACAGTATTTTTAATAGCACTGAATATTTTAATTATCTATGTTTTTATCTAACACTTACCAAGAAGTCATAAATCCTAAGAGGCAAAAGTATCAAAGAAATCACATTTCCTCCTTTTTAAGTATGTCATGGTCTAGAATAGGTAGGCACATGTAATAATTCTAATTCACATATGAACTACTATTAGAGTAGTATGGGGTGTCCCAAGAGTAGGACAAAGTATATCGTAACAAATTAAATAGAAGGAGATAAATATTCTGGCTAAGATGATCAGAGAATGGCCCATGAAAGAAGTGCCAGTAGGTTTGAGCTTGTCAGTGGATTCCAGAAGAACATTCTGGGTGATTCCTCCACGGGACTAGATCATAGTACAGTTAGCTACAGCCATTAACCAAGTTTGTCTTCAAGGGAGTCATTATTGCCCCCCAAGTCTTTGACCTCAGCTATGTCCTGGGCAATGGTTTCATGGGCATCTTGGAGAAAGACTTAGAAAGTGAGCTTATTCAGATCTATGTGTCATATGGAGCAGGTAGAAATAGAGTTCACTAGATGAGAGAGAAAGGATGCAAAAAATCTTAACTGTCTAGAATGACCAATGGAATCTAATAAGATTTAAAATTTTTTGAAAACAAATATAAAGCTCTTAACTTTGATTCATAAAATAAAAATCATTGCCCAAGTGCAGGATACAGTTTTCCTGGCTTAGGAATTAATACAAAGAATACTTGGGGAGGGTCAATTGATACCATGTGAAACATCAACCCTAAAGCTAATGCAAATATGTTCATTTACACTGAAGTTTATTTACTCAGCTAATATTTTTAAATTAAAGATCTTCACAATGTATTATATTCCAATTCATGAGGTTCTGAGTCGCTCTGTTTTCTCATGGACACTTGAGAACGCTGTCTTTTTTATTATAGCTCTCAATGTGTGCCATGTGATTTCTTATTGTGGCTTTGATTTGGATTCCTAGAACACTAATGATGTGTATCTTCCCACGTGTTCATTAACCATTTGCCTTCTTTGAAAAAGAGTCTATTTGAATTCTCTGCCCTTTTGTAATCTTTGGTGAGTTTTCAAGAGTTCTGTATATATTTTGAATACAAGTCCCATGTCAGATATATGATTTGAAGATATTTTCTCCCATTCTGTGGGTTCTTTTTGCTTTTTTGTTTATATCATTTGCAACAAAAAGACATTAGTTTTTCAAGTCTAATTCATCCGCTTTTTCCTTTCACTGCTTATGGTTTTGGTATTTTATCTAAGAAACCACTGCCTAACCCAAGAGCATGAAGACTTACTTCTATGTTTGTCTTCAAGGGATTTTTTTTTTTTTTTTTTGCTTTCCATGAGTTTCATAGTTTCAGCCATTATATTTGGGTCTATGATCCACATTAACTTTTGGGTATGATGTAGGGAAGGAGTTCAGTGAACTTCATTCTTTGCATGTGGATATCCAGTTTGTAGCAATATTATCAGTTGAAACATCTACTCTTCCTTCAATTAATTGACCAGCTCCTTTAGGATTGGTCTCTGAACTCTCGGTTCTACTGTTTATCTCTGGGTCTCTTCTTATGCCAGCACCACACTGTCTTGGCTATTGAAAGCTTTGTACTAAGTTTTGGAATTAGGAAGTACTCTTCTTTTTCAAGATTGCTTTGCCTGTTCTGAGTCCCTTGAATTTCTACAATTAGCTTAGGGACACATATTTTAAGAAGGCTATTCATAAAATGGAATGGATCCAGAAGACATTAGAAAAAAAGATTACAAAACTTTGTGGTGTTTAATCTGCAAGATGAGATATAAAAGTGGAGCATGAGAGATTACTTCATAGGCTTAAAAGGTTGTTGTAATGTGGAAAATTATTTCATTAAATTCCTTATTACCCCAGATGGTTGAAATGACTGAGCAGGGAACCTCAGTTAAATATAGGGAGGAACTTTGTAATAACAAAACTTATTCAAAAATAAATAAGATTTTCTCATACTCTGATCTACTCATCTTTGAAAAGATTCAAGCTAAGGCCAGATGTCCTATCAGGAGTGTTATAGAAGAAAGGCCAGCATTGGGTGGAAGATATGACTCTATGAAAGAGGTCGGCACGGATAGCAATGAGAAATAAACATTGTTGTTCATATTATCTCAATTAATCTGCTAACCTCATGAGGTGGGGGTCACTATTGTCCCTTTTGCTAGATGAGGGAAGACCCCCATAGGAGATATACAGTTTGTCTAGGAACATACAGTTAAAACATGACTGAACTTGCATTTGAACAGTTGTTTGTCACAAGTTCCATGCTCTTAACCTGTGCAGTAGCAGACACAGAAAGAGAAAGAACTATGATAGATAACCCAAAGGAAGAGGGACAAGAGCTATTGAATTTGCTAAATGTGGCCATTGAGTAAGAGTATCTGGCCAAGGATGAGTTCAAACTTTAATAACAAAGAGACCTATTAATAGGAATATGGGAGGCAATGGGAAAAATGGGTTTTGTGGGTCGAGATGGTAAGCTCGTCCATTCAACAACAGGGGTGTGCCAATGTTCAGGCTTGAGGCAGGTTGGAATCTCCACCCAGCCAGCTACCCAGCTCCAGCCTCCTTTGATTTGCTTTATTTTTTCACCTAAATATTCATCTACCTTTTTGGAAACTAATATTGTACATGTGCCAGGAACCAGTCATTGGTGATAGGAACAAAAAGAATCCATATCTGTCTTGATGGTACTTGCAGAGAGAGGGGATGCGGGAGACACGTGAAGCAAGGAATTGTTCACTGATTAAAGGTCTCTAAATATCCCTCCACCTGTCCAATTTACCCAAAGAGAGAAAGTTCTCGGTTAGTACAAACAAGAACTGCCTAGGTTAGTTGCAGGGTCCTGACACAACCAACTTGAAGAAGAGTTCTTTCCTTCTGTTGGAAAGTGCATCCTGGATTGCCATCTCTGCAAAACATCTTAACTAAAAAACTAGCAAATTTAGCAAAATTTTGTAATTGATTCAGGTGGTTCGTAAGATTAAATTTCAGTGGGTGGGAGTGTTGATGCCACATGTTCATATTTGGCTTCTACCACTGAGGTCCCTGCAAGGCACTTGGATGTGGTAGGATTCTTCACCTGCGTTGAGCATGGCTGAGTTAACTAGGGGTGAACAGTGAGAACAAAAAGTGGGGCTGGTAGCTAGAGGACCTGCAGGGCTGAAAACCTTACCTCTACAATCTGAAATATGCTCTAAAATTCATCCTTCATGGCTCACAGGACTATTTTTGGTTCGAGGTAATCCAGGATGGAATCCATTTAGGGAAAATCTGTTAACAAACAGCTGATGTTGTGTGGAGTCCTGTCTTCATCCCTCAACACCTCACTGTGCCACCTTGGCTCAGATGTCTAATGAAGACAATGGCCCAAGCCTCAGGGCCACTCGTGTCATATGATATGTGTCGATTTTAATCACATAACTAAAACAGATTCTGCAAAGAACAAAAGTTAAAAGGCTACTGATTGTGTGTGTGTGTGTGTGTGTGTGTGTGTGTGTGTGGTAGAGGTGGAAGCTTGGGGAAGGGGAGGTTAAAGGTCAATTAACAGACCCTGATTGCTGACCTTATGTAATCATATGCCTTAATCTGGTTAAATGAAATCAACTCATTGAAAGAAAAGACAAAATCAGAAAAAAAAGATAAACATCTTTAATAAAAAGGCATTTTCTGCTACTATAACCTCTTCTTGTCCTTTTGATCTACTCAATTATAGAGAGATAACTAATGCTACCATTGTGTCAGCATGGTTATTTTCCACAGACCATGTTAAACTGATTAAAAACTGTAATTTTTAAAATATGTATTTGTTCTTGATTTTCTGTGTTGAAATGGTACGTGATCTCAGCAGTTGTCAGGTTATAATAAAGTTTCCAGGGAACCAATGGTTGATTCTTACATGTTCTGATGAGTCAAACCCATAACTCCTTATATTTCTGCACACTATTCAAAGGGACCAGTACAAACATGTTTCTAGCAATTATATGCAGTAAATAATAGTAGATACAAAGAGTACCATACTCATGAGTCAAGGCCTTGCCTCTTAGAAGCACTCCTACCTGTCCCAAAATGGCCTTGGATTTTCCCATTTGGCTAGTTTAATATTATTTCTAGAACCTCTATTATAAGTTTACAGGTAGATAAAGACTGTCAAGCTTTCAAATGTCAGTCAGAATTAATGGAAAATAAAAGATACATGCAGAGACAGTGTAGGCTAGTTTTTTTTTTTTCTTTTTATATTTTAAAATACTTCCTTCTGCTCAAGTGCTCTAAAGATACTGTTCACTCATGAATACCAAGACTCCGAATACAATAGCCTAAAATCAGGGCTGTTAGAAACTCCATAGCACCTTGGCCTTTGCACTTAACATGGTAAGGATGTGGGTAGGAAATGTTGCATGCAAGAAATTAGCCCAGGCTATTCCAGAGGCAGGCAACAGAAGACACACAGACCAAATGGAGGTGCTGGAATCACATACTTTGTTCAATTGATTGAAAACACACAGATAACAGCAAGGGGAAAGGATAGGGTCAGTTCATGAGGAGAGGATATCAGTAGGTGACAGAACCTTCTACCTAAGTTCTGGATTATGCAGGTTCTCTGTTTCCTATTTCTTTCTCTGCAATGATGGTGTGGTTCTGGGCCAACTGTGCATTCTGAGCAATGGGACCCACAGAAGAAGGCCCCTAGGCCAATGACACACAGTTACTCTATAGGAGAAAGTAAGGAAAAGAACCCCTGGTCAATTAGCTTGCTGAACAGCTAAAGGTTTAATCTGCATCTTGGAGCACAGTTCATGCAAGATCTGAATAGTATTGAAGGATACCAGTGGGTGGCTAATGTTGGGTGAACCAGCTACCAGCTCAGAGGTAGCATGATCAAGACTTATGACTTGACATTTCTATCCATTTCTGTCTATAAATGAGGGTCTTCTTTGTTCCACCAGAGATTCCATTTACTCTATTTATCTTTCTTTCTTTGGTACCAGGGATTGAACTCAGGGCACTCGACCACTGAGCCACATCCCCAGCCCTATTTTGTATTTTATTAGGGACAGGGTCTCATTGAGTTGCTTAGTGCCTTGCTAAATAGCTGAGGCAGGCTTTGAACTCACAATCCTCCTGCCTCCATCTCCAGAGCCGCTGGGATTACAGGTCTATTTATCTTTCATATGTCTTAGCATATCCTAAATTACCTTCAGTTTATCCAAACACATCCTATGAGTTGGCCTATATTACCTAAGGTACTCACTTATTATTACCTGTTCCCATAAATTCTTATGGATTTTGTCATTCATTTTGTTTTCTTATCCTATAGTGTAGAACTCGCCATTTTCTAATACGGTAACAAATTCACATTATTATCAGTGTGGGTTCTGATGAAAAGTTTCATTCCTACATTTATCAAGGATCTGCAGAATTGAAAAACCTTCATGCAAAAACAGGTCACTTGGACTGGGCTTGTGGTATAGTGGTGGAGTTCTTGCATTGCATGGGCAAGGCCCTGGGTTTCATCCTTAGCAACACACACACACACACACACACACACACACAGAGGTCACTTGTGTATGTCCTTCAGTGAGTTCAATTATTAAGTACTAAATCCAAGTAGCCTAGACACAGTGCAGCCGTTTTAGAGTGGTATCAGTAGACATGACAATGGGACTGTTGAAAATTCCTTAGATATTTAACTTGTATTCCCATAGTCAGTGGGAAAGGCCTGGAAATGCCTAGCCCTCCATTTGCTCTCTGATTCCCTCCTACTCTCTCTAGCCTGCTTACTATTGTCAAAATGCTCCTGCCTCATGACAGGATGGTCATGTCTTCCCATTACACATTGCTCATGACACACACAATTCCAGTAGAGACCATTTACACCAGGTACCAAGAGAATGACGCTCCCTGACAATAAGCATCAAGGTGGCCCTAGGTCAGAGCCTCTACACTCGCCTCTACACTCGCCTTCCGAGGCCTGGAATGCACTTCCCCAGGTGGCCTTAGGACTTGCTGTTTTTTTTCTTCAAATTTTTGTTCAATGTTACCTAGTCACTGAGCTTTCTCAAATCACTTTTTGTAAAATTTACCTATCACCTCCCACCTGAAAACTTTTCATTCCCCTTTCCTAGTTCCACTCCATAGTACTTATTGCCTTCTAATATATCACATAAATTTTCCACTTGTTTAGGTTATAATATCTTACCCACCCATCCCTAATGCACATACATATATTCCAAATTGTAAATTCTGTGGGAGAAGGCATTTGTATGATTTTTGCTTGTTCCTATGTTTCTAGGACTAGAAAAGTACCTAGCACATAGGGGGTCCTCAATAAATATTTAATGCATCTATTCCACCTTCTTATCATAATTACATATTCCCCTCCTACTGATTCTACCTCTCTACCAGGTTAGGTAGGGGACAATCAATATGGATCTGCTCAAAATTTACTCCTAAGTGGTATGAAACTAAGAAGCTTCTTCACAGCAAATGAAACAATCAAGAATATGAAGAGAGAGGCCACAGAATGGGAGAAAATCTTTGCCATCTGAACCTTAGATACAATATCTCCAGAATATATAAAGAACTCAAAAAACTTAACATCAAAAATTTTTTTAAAAAAATCAGTAAATGAGCAAAGGAACTGAACAGACAGTTCACAAAAGAAGAAATATTAATAGCCAACAAATATATGATAAAATGTTCAACAGCTCCAGCAATTAGAGAAATGAAAGTTAGAACTATACTCACTCCAATCAGAATGGCGATTATCAAGAACACAAGTAACAATAAATGTTGGTGAGGATGTGAGGAAAAGGTACACTCATACATTACTGGTAGGACTGCAAATTGGTGCAACCACTCTGGAAAGCAATATGGAAATTCCTCAGAAAACTTGGAATGGAAAACCTGACCCAGTTATCTGGATTCAAATGATGACCTAATTATCCCACTCCTCGTCATATACTCAAAGGACTTAAAATCAGCACACTATCCTAACATGCCCACATCAATGTTTATAGCAACTCAGTTCACAATAACTAAGCTATGTGAACCAACCTAGTTGCCCTTCCACAGATGAATGGATAAAGAAAATGTGGTATATATATATATATATATATATATATACACACACACACAATGGAATATTACTCAGCCATAAAGAAGAATGAAATTATAGCATTTGCTGGTAAATGGATGGATGTGGAGTGAAATGGATGGATGGATGCTAAGTGAAATAAGAAATCCCAAAAAACCAAAGCCCAAATATTCTCTCTGGTATGTGAATGCTAACACACGACAAGGGTTGGAGGAGGGAAGAATAGAAGTTCAGTGGATTAGACAAAGGGAAATGAAGGGAAGGGAGAGAGGATGGGGATAAAAATTAGCACACAGAATGAATCGGACATAACTTGTCTATGTTCATAGGTGAATACACAACCACATCATGTACAACCACAAGAATGGGAAGTTATACTCCATGAATATATTATATGTCAAAGTGCATTATAGTGTCATGTATATCTAAAAAGAATAAATTTAATTTTTTAAAATTACTCCTAAGAGTCACTCTGGGAAACACTACCATTCTATAAACAAAGTAGCAGGCAGATGGCAGGAAACCCAGTAAGGTTAAGGTCAGGTGGAAACAGAAACAAATACTGAATCTGTAAAGTACCAAAAACTTCACTGGTCTATGAATTTGTCATGCCAGACAGTTGGGTCAACTAATGATATTAGAAATACTTAGGTTCTTGACTTTATTTGGTGCTGCTATAATGGAATACCAAAGACTGGGTAATTTTTAAAGAACAGAAACATGTGCTCACAGTTTTGGAGGTCAGGAAGTCTAAGGTCACAGAGCTGCAGGTTTCAGGTCTGGGGAAGGCTGCTGTCTGCTTCCAGAGAGGCACCTTGCACGCCGGAGGAGAGGAAGGCTAGACCCTTTGCATGGAAGATGGGCCAAAGGGGGACATCTTTTTCTAACAGCATTAACCCCATGAGACAGGTCCCAGGACCCCTCAAAGTTCCCACCTTGTGGTAACGTCAAAATGGCAAATACCATGAATTTTGGAGGGGACACATATTCAAACCATGGCAGCTCTTTCTCTGGGTCCCATTTAGGGGACTTTGTAACTTATTTGATAGGGCCATGTAACTCACTGTTTCCACACACGTTTGTCTGACCAAGATGCATTTCCTTGGTTTAAGGTGTGAGCCCAGCTCTGTGCTCTCTCATGATCAAGGGTGTGGATTTGAAATCAGCCCAGCCATGGGAACCACTGTGGACAGGAAGCTGACTCAGCTTGCTTAGTCTTCTTACTTTTCCAAATCAGGACTCCTTTCCATTGTCTGAGCTCAGACATTTTTAATTCTACCCCAGGTTCTGCTCAGACTTGCCAATCAATTTCAAGCAAATCATCGTACTAGCATCTTCATCTTTTATCGTTTTAGCTCTTTCATCTGTAAAAGTGGAACCTCTCTAATCAGCCTCTCAACCGTGACACAGAGAGCAGCTCAAAAACGGTTCATGAAAAATGATTTTTGGAAATGTTGTCATTCTATGCTAGTGCTTCCTTATTCTTTTTTCCTACTTGCAAAAACCGTTCTTCATTCACTCCTCATCCTGGTCAGGATGGCTGGGGCATGCCTGGAGACCCAGCAAACATGGTCCCTGCCTTGAGCTACACAGGAGCACTCATGAGCATGTCACGTGGGAGGTGACAGGTGTCAGCACCTGACCATTGTTCATGCACCAGCCCCAGCCCTCACCTGCCTTAACTCCATCTCCCAGGACATTGGCATGTTACAGTAAGACAGAATTCTTCTACACACTGTCATTCCTTCTTATAAAAAAAAAAAAAACTGCAATTAAATCAGAGAAATATCACTGAAAGGCTCTAAAATGTAATTTCTATGTGTGAGAGGAAGGATATTTCTGTTGCTTTCCTTTCTGGTTTTTTTTCCCTTTTCTTTTTATTTTCTTTTTTTTTTCTTTCTTTCTTTTTCTTTTTAACATATCTAACCAAGAAGGAAGGGAAACACTGGGATGCTCCTAACCTGGAACTAAACACACGCCTAACTCAGCAGCTATCAACACTTGGCCCACGATTGCATTGCAGTTTTAGTTGTCTGGGTTAAGTGTAGGGTAAATTCAAATCCTCGCTGTTTTCATGGAATAATTGCTAATGAATATAATCATGTTCCAATGTCATTTGTTTTATTTGCAAGTTGGCAGGGTCGAAGAAGGCAGCTTTCTTTAGAAATGATTAGAACTTGGTTATTAGAATGAGGTCATTGGTTTACAATTAAGTCATCCCCCCCCCCACCCCGACCACATTAATAATAATGGTGATGGAACCCAGAATCTTGCAGCTGGCTCTCTGGCAGAAGGAGGAGAGCAAGTTTTCAGGGCTCGGCTGCCTTCCCTGAGTCACAGGAACACTTTCCCACAGCCAAGGCTGTTGGGGGACGGCCCCCTCTTGCCACATGCCTTGCCCTGGTGTCGAGCCTCTGTGGGCCAAGGCAGCTCGCAGCACTCGCCAGCTCCAAGCTGAAGGCCTTACGACATGATAGAGGGGAAGATATTTTAAATTGAAATCCCCTGTTGGATTTATTGTCACTTGATCTGTGCTGAGCTAATAAGGGGAAGAGATATTTTTCAAAGAAAGAGGAAAAAGTGCAGCCAACGATTTTGTGCTCCCTGCGCAAGAAAAATATCTTCCTGCGGGGTCAGGAAGAGTTATCAGCTGCAGAACTCTAGGCAGGATTTAATTTCCCATATCATTATTTTTGCCTCCATAGTTGCCCTTTTTTTAAGTTATGTTTTTATCTCTTCCTTTCTTATAAACAAAAATCATTTCAATGTCTCCACAGACCTATTTTTGGCAAGCTCTAAAAAAAATCTGTAAAATATTTAAAGCTCATCATGGGGGAAAAAAATATCCCCTGGAATTAGAATCATCAGATTCTAGCTTTTTCAGATTCTAGGCTTTTTGAAATTCTGTTGCTTTGTTACATTGCTTCTAACATAGCTCGGTGGTAGAGTGCTTGCTTAGTTTGTGTGAGTGTGAGGCCATGGGTTTGAGTTCCAATACTGGAAAAAAGAATTGCTTCTATCTATTGCTTGGCTTAAGATGGAAATTAATTAGAAGAGTCTAGAAATGGGAATGGAAACTTACCTTCTCACCCTGGCCGCATTGCTAACTGAACAAGTCACTTAACCTAGCTGAAGAGCTGGGTTATATGCATATTAAGACCTCCAGCAATCAAAGTGCCTCTAAATGAGTAGACACTTGGAAGTGCTGATGTCACACATTTTCCTTAAATGCATGCTTTGAGATGAACACTATTTGAAATTTATGAACCCCTTACATTATGTCTAAGATATTCATAGGAGTATGCTTTTTGTAAAATCTCAGGGTACCTATTTGTATTCTATATAAATATTTAAACAGGGATTTTTGAACACCAAAAGCCATCATCAAAGAAGTAAGCTGCAGTATCAGCTTCATAAAGCAGAAAATCTTCATGGTTAAGAGTGTAGATCTGGAGCCACTCACCTGAGGTTCAAATCTCTGTCTGACACTTATCTCTGTGACCCTGGGAAATTGACCTTAGCCTCTTCCTCCCCCAACACATTTATTTGCACATGGTGCTAATTCCCATGGTGACCTTGTATGACGGTTGAAATCGAGCAGATAATACATTAGTAACCATTACCTCAGTTATTGGCACACAAAAGGCATTCAGTGAATATTAGGTGTTATTTTTATAAACTGAGAATTGGGTTAACATGAAGAACATGAATCCTTCATACATGGATTATTACTTTAAATCTTGGGGTTTGGAGTCTGATTGGAAGAGTTGAAACAGTCAAGGTTGGCCTCTGTTAGCTTCTCAGTGCCTTAGTTACTTCTGTGACTAGACACTTTAAGTAATTCAGGACTATGTAGGATTAACTATAGCCAGTTAGGGTTTACTACTTATGTACAGTTAGCTCCCAAGTAAATGGGAAAGACTTCACTTACTAAATGGTAATTGGAAATGGAAGTCTTTTTTCATGTATTTATTTTTAAATAAGATCAGGAGTAAGATTTTTTCCATATCAAAGAAATCCCCACCTTCATTAGAGAAAACATGTTTATTTTATTCCATTAGACAATCGCCCCTAGCATTTGGGGTTTATTTCTGCCAGTCTTTTTTCTGTACATACTACTTTTTGTCCATAGTTGTATTCATGCAATCTTATATCCTGTTATTAACCTTCCTTTTTCTTTTTTTTAACCTAAAGACTAATATTTGACTTGATTATAAGAAACCATTTTCCTTTTGTAAATAACTAGCTAAAATAAAGTCATTGTGATTCAGAGGGATCAAAAGGGGTGGGAAAATATGTGAATGACTTCTCCATTGCAGTGGGAACCTGGATGAAAACCCTCTTTTTGAAAGCCAAGAAGGCAAAGTTCCATTTTTTTTCTTGGCAAGACGCTCTCTGAGACTCTAAGTGTCTTTGGACTCTGTATTCTGGTAGCTTGGAATTAGCCTGGGAACACTTTCATGCCCAAGTGATTTCAGAGTTTTTCCCCTAACGACAAAGATTCAGATTTCTAGTGTTCAGTCTTTCTCAAGGTCAAATAAAGTATGTGTAATGTCCATCTATCTCAAGCCCCTTCTATTTGTCCTTCATACCTCAATGTCTATTGTAATTTTCACAAAGAGGGTTTATCATATGCGTGATAGGGGGTGACCTTGATACTCCATTAGTGTTACTTGCCCTAGTAACAAATACAGATTGCATTTTATTCTGATTTCTTCTCTTTGGTGAAATATACTATTTTGCCTTGGGCCCCATATGCCATTGGTTCATCTACTTTAAGGCCCAGTATTTTTCAAAGATTTTTTTTTCCCATGGACTTGCCCAAACCAAAAAAGGAAAAATAGTTTCCTCCTTCAGGACCATGGGCTGAGGCTGTGTGCTGTGTACATCTCAGTTCTCTCCTGTGGACTCGAAATATGTGCTATTTTTACCCTTAATCATGGTATAAATCCCATATGTTGGCTGTCCCCTGAAAAAAGAATGTTTCAGTTGGCAGATCATGTGGAAGAATTAGAATTAGATCTGATCAGGAAACTTGAAATCCTGCCTTAAAGCTGAACTCTCTAAACAATTATGACTCCCATTGTTGAGCTTTATCAACTTGCTAGTTGCTGGGAAGACCATGGAAATGAGTTGGTGACCGATCTTATGATTGGCAGAAGGGATAGAAGGAAGATAGAAGGAAGCCTACCTTATAGTGAAATCAAACCTGATCTTCCCAATTAGGAGGCTGCCACTGATTGTGGCAGGGAGACTGTGGGCTAATTGGCAAAGGCTCACGGTTTCTCCTGTGAGAGCCACACCAGCCTGAGGGTTGCCTTCCGCCCTCTAATCCGACTCTCAGTTGCCAGCCTGAGGCCATTCTTGGTGTTCCCTAGCACACTGAGATGAGGCTGGGACAGTTAAAAAAGACCTGACCAAAGGACCAGCGATAACAAAAGCAATAGAACAGCACTCCACTAACTGCACATGCTGCCCTGCTTCCAGCTCTAGGCCTGCCTCTACGTAATAACGCCATTTTTCCCTCTTCCCTGGCAGGGACCAGAGCATCCTTAGACTCCTCCCCACCCACACCTGACTGCCTACTGAGTTCTGGTTCCTGACCTCCAGTACATGTTTTGCCTGCCTATTTGACACTGGAAAACATTCTCCTACCCTACAGGGGAGATGGCTGTCCTCACAGGGAAAGCCTTTCCCATGGCCTTGCCATGAGAACCGTATCAGAATGTTGCATCCACACATTGATGGATGAACACACCCAGTGCAGGAAGTTGTTCTATTATAAATGGTTATTACAATAATACAAGTGTCACAGACATAATCAGAGTGTGGTCCAGCATTCCTGGGTGCTGAGGATCTACTCTAATAGAAGGAGAAGGACTATGGGATGAAGAAGTAGATCTCTTTCCAGGTGCACAGTTCAGGCCTACCATGCCTTTCATAGGCAGGACTCTGATGCTCTCACATGACAGTTTCCAGAAGGAACTGCCACCACCATAGTTGCTGTTGTTCCTCCTGAGATCATATCTGGTGACCACTCTCCCAAGGAAAGTGGATCACAGCTGTGCTCCTCATCAGAGGGTGCCTCTCCAGGAGGGATGATAGGAGAAAGGCCACTTGGCAAAGTAGATTTGTTCTGCCTGGCTGGAATGAAAAAAGAACTTCAGTTGAGTTCACGGGCCCTGGGGCGCGCGCGCGCATGTGTGTGTGTGTGTGTGTGTGTGTGTGTGATTACAAGCTGTCTCTCAGTGTTCCTTTTTCAAGCCCACATTCCAGTACCCCATGTTCAACTCAATTGGCTGCCAGGAGCCCTCCCAAGAGAAACAGCTGTTTGATGCTTTAAAGAGAAAAAAGTGAAAGTTCATGAGGGTTAGAATTTTAGGCTCTGCAAGGGCTGATAACTTCCTCTCTGCTTATGAAAACAAACAGCACTGACTCCTCTCTTTCTCAACGCAAACAGCCCCCAATTGATTGCTTCTTTCCCAAACTCAGTTGTATCAAGGTAAAGGTGATATCCTGTACCCTGCATTTAAGTTACAGATGCTGCTAATAAAATTAATTCTTAGTGTTATAGCTTGCATACTATTTATCATTATGGATGCAAAATAGAGACCAGTTAATTTCTGCTTGAGGCTGGAAAGTCTCACCTTCAAGGAACAAAGTGTCAATCTAACAGAAGTCATTATTAATTTGGAAATGCTAATTGCCAACCTAGAGCAATTCATTATCTCAAATAGTGTTGGTTGTCTCTGCTGTGGGGCTTTAGTGTGGTTAGGTACAGAAGTAGCAATATAGTTCATAGAAATATAGTTCATACTAATTGAAGGAGATTTTTTTAAAATTTCCTTTTGGAAGACATGTAAGTGATGGAAGGATGGAGTATGTTGCTTTGGTTTTGTTGTCAAGTTTGAGAAAATAAGAATTCAGCTGTGAAATATCTTGTCCCTAATATTTACATACATATGTGCACACTCACACTTTATTTTCTCCCTCCTTTTCCCTATCTTTCCCTCCCCCATGGATTACCCGTATCCTTGAGAGTTGAAAAGACAATGAAATCAGAAACAAGAGCTAACAGGATATATAGCTATAGATAAGTAGAAGTCTTTTCATTATTATTTTCCTTATCATCATTCAGTTCATGCATTTTCCTCCAGATACGCTTCTTTAAAACAAACAGCAGATTTTTCTGGGTGTTGGAAATGATCTGTGATAGTGTCGATACCATTCGTTTGTGTTATTTCTCACATTTTTCAATAAAAGTATTCATCTCAGACTGGTTTATTCTTGATTCAACTAGCTTTTCATCACTAGTTTTTAGTGCCAAGTACAAAACAATTTTCAGTCCCATGAAATATTTGCAGATCTGATAGACATAAGACAATAAAATGAATTCTTTAGTGAAACAAAAATATTATAAGGAAGGGATTATTTTATATCAACCATAGTCAGTTCTGTAATATATCTGATGCTTGCAAACAGACAGATGAAAGATGCTAATCCTCCAAAGTATTGTTCAGACTTTTGTAATGAAACAGCAAATTTGTTCAAAAACAAAATGATTCATCAACTGAACCAAGAGTTTGCATCGCTACAAGTTTACTAGTCTACCAAAAAAAGAATCACTTTTATTATTCAGTTTAGTCATTCACTAGGTATTTATTGAGTTCTTCCTTGGTTCTATGCATTTGCACTGAGGGTTTGGAATGCAGATGGGTTCTCAAGGAGTTTACAGTCTACTGGGGACACAAACACTTTCCATAAAGTCCTGCTGAAAATAATGGAGGAAGGCCAAGGTCAATGCAGTGGAGAATCTGATTCTGGAGGCAGAATGTTTATTTTGTTCATTTTGCCGCAGTCCTCAGTCTAGCTTCACAAGTTCAGAAGCCTTCGCATAGAAGGTTTCTCAAAAGTGAACTCACATTGGCCACATAATTAGAATAATTAATAATCAACCGAAAGGCCAATTTATTAATCTCTCCTGAGAAATAGAAACACCCAAGGGTCCTGACTCTTGATTCCCATGGCCAGCACTCCAGCACAGACACAGTGGGAGCTAAGTTATCATCAGAAGACTTCTGGAAAGCATGAAATAGAAGAAATGTGTGTCTAACAAAAGACTGTGAGAAACTATAAAGATGCCGGGTAAAGAAAGTCAGGTTCATCCATCTCCTAGAGTGGGAAGTCCTGACACTAGGTAGGATGAGTTAAAGCTTTGGGCAAGAACATCTTCTCCCATGGACAATGAGTACCTCCATGGGCAGAGCCAAAGTTGGCCCATCCCAAACCCTCATGTGGATGCCTTCTACTGTTTCCATCCAGCAGTGCTGACGGAACACACAAAAGCTGTGGTGACGGAGCTGTTACTAGCTTGTGAAGCTAGACTGATGCTAGATATAGCCATCCCAGGGGTCCAAAATCTGGACTTGTGGAACCCAACGCTTATATAAGTTTGTGGGACCTCTTAAAAGTAAATAAACCTTTATGAATAAAAATTAATTATGGAAGTGAATATATATTTGGAAGGTTCTCATGCAAGTGGAGATCGATTCATTTTATAAAAAATCCACCTCGATACAATCCAATTGTTAAACTTGTAAATACTTTCATGTTCGTTGTTAAAGCACTACCACTTTGGCCATCTTGACCCATCCCTAGGAAACCCTAGACATCCCCAAAGTCCAACAACTGAAGAATCAAAGCCTGTAATTATAACATCTGTTCTGCTTGTGGTGACAGGCAAGTATCTCTTAACAGATCTGTCTCTTTAAGATACCCTATGTGATTCACTATGTATTGATTTTTGCCACTGAACGCTCGGTTCTTTAGTTCAAGTTCTCAATAGAAACTTCATGGTAAGTCTTAAATCCTGACAAATAAACCAAGTCAGAAAATACTTAAAATTCCTCTCCAGTCCTCCAATTACCAAATAATAGACCTGAGTGGAAGCCTCTCTCTTAAGCAATACTCTCTTCTAGGGCATTCCCAGGAGGAACCCCTAAGGATGAAGCTAAGTGAGGGACGCACCCAGCAACAGTTACAGCACACATTCCCAAAAGAATAGGAGAAAAGATAGTAGGGGTGCTTTCTTTCTTTCTTTGTTTTAATCTAAAAGCCAGCACAGAGCTTTCCCCATGGAAAAGTTGATAAATAATTAAGAGAAGAAAGAAGAGGGTTTGGGTGTAGCTCAATGGTAAGGTGCTCGCCCAGCATGTATGAGACCCTGAGTTCAATCCCCAGTACCACAAAAGTTAAAAGAGAGAGAGAGAGAGAGAAGAGAAGAAAAACAAACAACAATCAGCAAATCTGTTCTTAAATTTATAGCTCTTTGAAGGCATAAAATGTAGAATTCATGCAAGGTATAAGTCCTCAAAACCTACCCCCTCCAAATTTAGGTATATTTGGAATAAGAAATCATTCTTTTAACAAAAAAGCAATTACTATATTTGACTATGGAAGATTGTTTTCCACAAATTCATCATCAGCTTAGTGTGATGTTGTTCTTTGGAACATTTGCAACGTTTTCAATTTCAAGTCAAAAAGAATAGTTCACAAAAGCAGTCACTTTTTCCCACAAGTGCCAGAAGAGGGTTCATTTGGTGCTAAAGCATCTTTACATAATTTGGAGCTGCGTGTTCCCAAAGGGGCAGATATACAAAGGACACTTGGAGAAAATTTGCTTCTTGTTGAAGCTGTGAAGTGTTGATAGAACTATCTTCTTCTGACAGTCAGTGACAACCACTGGGGATGTTGAAAGTAAACAAGCCAACCAAGCCAACGTGGTCTTCTGCTGCAGTCTGTCCTTTTATGCTAATTTGCATAAGATTGACAATTGGGATTCAATATTTTACATACTGAGAAAGCAAAGCATGTTGTTCATAAAAATTAAACAACTTGCCTAGTACAGGGTCTGGCTCATAGTAAAGGTTTGGTGAATGACTGATGACAGCGGTTGAATGAATGTATGAATGAATGATTAAATAAACAAGCCAGCAATAGCCTTCCTCCCTAAGAAGGCTTACGGGTGGAAAAAACAAATTTACATTTTTTACTGATTGACTAGCAAAAAGTATAAAGATCCTAAGGCAGTGGATGGGGACTTTGCTAAATATATGCCTGGCAGTATAGTTTCCAGCTCAAAGAAGCAATTTATCAGAATGAATGCTAAGTGCAAAGACTGTAAGATGTTGATAAGCTTGTGAGTGAGTGGATGGGTGCCACATGGCTAATGGGGAGACCTGGAGGAATGTGGGAGTGGCATCTCAGAGCTACCAAGGTGCCATATGTAAGCCATCTATGTGAGGTCAAGGTGGGCTTTCAGTCTTCTAGGAGATGTCAGGGTACAGTGAGGAAGGCATATCTGATCCAGACAGTTGGGGTGCCCATCTGTGGCTTAATAGCCATTCAACCTTGGCCAAGTTCTCCCCTGAACCTCAGTTACCTCATCCTTAAAGCAGTGATAATAGCATAGACCTCTCCAGGTTGCTGTTGAGAAACTGGTAATGATAACTAAGACTTACATATCAGTTACGTGCCAGGAACTTTTCTAAGCACTTTATATACATTACCTCATTTAAACCTCACGAGAGCCATAGGAGACAGGAATCTCTCTTTGCAAATGAGGAAAACTGAAGCAGATAGAGGTTATGAATTACAATAGATTCTCAGTAGATTATAATGACCATTATTTATTGTCAGGGTGCTAAGTGTTTTACATCCATTCTCTCACTTGATTCTCAGAACAAACACCTGTGCTGACAGTGTTGCCCGGCATGTGGCAGGTGTTTGATAAATTTGATAAATATTTGTTAAATGAGAGAATGCATCTTCCCTGTACTGGAGAATTAACTGAGGCTTAGAAAGGTAACATGCCCAGTCACACAGCCAGAACGTGACCCTAAAAACAAACTCCACGGCCTGTGCTCTTAACCATGCCAGTCATTTATGGTCTGTGCATTCATCCCCCTGGGATCTGAGAAGAAAGGCCCAGGGGGGGCAGAGGTGGTGCCTAACACCTGGACATAATAAAAGTCATCTCAAAACAGCTGAGACAGAACACCTTCAGGCTTGACTTGGAAAACGTGGAATCAAAAGTCTTTCCTTTCTCTTGTTCTTTTTCCTCTCATTTCTTGATATCTACCTCAGCCCCTAGAAATCTTTTCTCTGCCACCTCGAATTTCTAATTTTGGCTAGCAGAGAGAAAAATATTAGAAATCATGCTCTGAGCTATCCATCATTTAGCTAAGACTTCTTAAGGGTTCTTAAGTAATCAGCCATTTGAGGTTTAGGATTGTGTTTGAGGGAGGAGAGCCGTAATGAGACACATCAAGAAGTGTGTTATCCGTTTTAATATGTAATTCTCACAGGCTGCAAGTAACAGGGTCCAGGAAGCCTAAGTCTTCAAACTGGCTTTAAGCAAAGAGTGAAATGTCTCTCAAAATATCATACACGGGTCTGTAATTAAACACAAACCTTAAACACACTACCTTTACGTGTATTATTTCCATAATATTGATAAGTTAACAAAGCTTCCAAAAATGATGTGTTTGATTTAGAATTAGAAACCGTAATGGGTGTTTGCTTCTAGCGTGGTGGACTAATTGTTAAATTTTATGATTCTTAATGTTTCAGTACCTTGATGTGATTAAGCAAAGATAAAAGCAGATTTTTTTTTAAGAGAGAAAGAAAGACAAGCCCATTATCAAATACTAAAGAGCTTCAGTAACTTCGTGCCAGTCTCTGAAGGACACTGTGCCTCGTTATGACAAGGAATTATTCATAATGTGTGCCTAGCATATAGATTGCATCCTTTATTTGAAACAATAAAAGAGTCATCCTCAGTAGCTGATGGAAATAAATAGGCAGGCAAAATTTAAAGGGAGGGGAAAAAGACCAACCAGTAGGCCTCCATAATAATTGCTTGTCACCGTAACATCAAGTAGTTCATCCTTTTTAAGGACTCCTTATGTGGCTTGGCCATTATGTTCCATGGATGGAAAGAAAATGCAGTAATTCACAGAAAAGTAATGACAGGATTCTGCCGGTTTACCTAACAGTATTGACTAGACAGGAGAATTATGGCTTGCAAGCAAAGAGTGATTCTGTATTTGGAATTGTTTTGCTGCCTTTCTGCCCAATCAGAATTTTTCTCATCTTAAAAAATATCAATACCCTTGAAAAATATCAAAGAGACGACTGCCAGCTTTTTTATCTGACTATAACTGTGCAGTTTCCAGATTCTTGCCCAATTACTTGCTTTCTGAACCTCTACTGTTGCACTGTTGCTGGGAGGAAATAAGGAAGAGACGCTATGCTTTAGTGCCCCTTGCTGGTCAACCTGAAGAAAATCTGAGCACAAGGATCCCAGAACCCAGGTTTCCATAAGTGGAGCTGCACATTCTATGCAGATGGGAGGGAGGCCAACCTGCTTTGGCTCAAATATCTACAGCAAGGATTAAGAATCCAAATGCGATGATACATTTGGAAATGCACATATCCCCTTAGGACAAAATGTAATGTAAAGAAAAACTGTGTGTTAAGTCTTATCCTAACTTCAAAATAAATCCAGGTAACCACATTACTACAAATGTTCCCCTTATGAAGTAGCTAAAGCTCCTTTCACCCAGTATGATTTTGTTTAATTATCCCTTCAATAATGTCTGGTCTCTCAGACCATGAGAGAAACAATAGATACTAAAAAAATTCCTAGAGGAATTCTCCATTAAAGTTCGATAATAATAATAATAATAATAAAACTTCTATCTAAAGAGGGAAAATGTATATCTCTAGTGATGCATTATGTGATTGATAATTACATTATAACCTATAACAAGTGTATCCTGATTATGGAGAATATCTTTTTCTGTGTTTGTCATTTTCTTTTAGACTGTGACTAATTTAAAACACTAGCTACAACAGGACTACACTGACAAGCTGTCCATCAAGGCTAATTAACTCTTAGGATTCCAGGGAACTATTAGACCTGATGCATCAGCCCTACTTGGAACACCACAAGAGCTGGACTTAGGATTCCGTCTCCTCCTCCACAAGGTGCCCATCAGGAATTTGGGTTCATAATATTCATCTCTGTGACTAGGAAAAGTATATTCAGTCACATTGACTAAGACTGAGGCACATGAGGATCAGCTGTGTGGTACCCTTGGCACATGAGCAGATCAACCTGTGATTTCTTGAGCTGCAGATAGACCCCAGCCACAAGCACCAGAGAAAGCTGGTCCTTCAAAAGCCTGGGAATCTTTAAGGGAAACAGAATAACCAACACAGTCCTGACAAAGAACAAAGCTAAGTAGCTCACACTTCCTGATTTCAAAACTATAGTTTACAAGACAGTAAATAGGACAGACATGGATCAATGGAATAGAACTTAGAGTCTAAAAATAAACCCTTATATTTGTGATCAATGGATTATCATCAAGAGTACCAAGACAATTTAAGTGGGAAATGAATAGGCTTTCAACCAGTAATGCTAGGTTAACTACATATTCTCATGTGAAAGAATGAAGTTGGACATCTGCATTACCTAGAACAGAGAATGTAAGAAAACAATAGAACTATTAGAAAAAAATGAGTAAATACTTGTAATTTTGGACTTGGAATTATTTTTTTAAAGAAATTACACCAAGAAAGGAATCAATAGAATGAAGAAAATATGACTAACATAATTAAAACTTTTGTGCTTCAAAAGGCTCCATCAGTAAAGTGAAAACACAGCATATAGAATGGGACAATTTTTTTGCAAATCTTTTCTGATAAGGAAACTGTATCTATAATGTATAAAGAATGAATCTCAATGATTACAAAATTTAATATGTAATTGCCAATTTAAAATAAGCAAAGCCCCTGAATAGAAATTGCCTCAAATGGCCAATAAGCCAATAAGCACATATGAAGATACTCACAACACCCGGACAAACTGGGGAAGTGCAAATCAGAACCATAATGCAATGCCACTCGGCACTCACTAGGATGGCTATAATAAAAAGGAGAGATCCTAACAGGTGTTGACAAGGCTGCAGAGAAGTTGCAACCCCCATTCATTGCTAATGTGAATAGAACAGGGCACAACCATTCATAAAAGGGTCTGGCAGTTCCTCAAAGGTTCCCCTAGGTTCTCCATAGAATTCTCAAACGATCCAAACATTGCATTCCTAGATATTTACTCAAGATAGATGAAAACAAAATGTTTACATGAATATTCATGGCACCATTACTCACAATATCCAAGAGGTAGAAACAAATGAAATTACATACGCTACAACATGAAAGCAACCTTAAAACCATCAGGCTAAGTGAAAGAAGCCAGACACAAAAGGCCACACATTGTTCTAGTCCACTGTATCAGTCTGCTAGAGCTTCTACAACAAAATGCCAGAGTGAGTGACTTTGACAACAGGAGGCTGGAAGACATGATCAAAGTGCCCTCAGATTCTGTTCCTGATGGGCTCACTTCCTGACTTGTGAACAGCCTTCTTGATGTGTCTTCACTCACCCTTTCCTCTGTGTTCCTGGGAGAGAACCTGTGTTCTCTGGGATGACTTCTTAAAAGAATACCAATCCTATCAGATCAGGGCCCCACCTTTATGACTTCATTTAACTTCAATTATTTTCTTATAGACTCCATCTCCAAATACAGCCACAATGATGGTTAGGACTTTAACAAGTGAATTTGGGGCAGGGATACAAACATTGTAAATACTACACAAAATACTACAGACTGGGTGGCTTAAGCAATAGACATTTATTTTCCAACAGTTCTGGAGGCTTGAAGTCCAAGATCAAGATGTTAGTAGATTCAGTTCCTCCTGGTGCCTCTCTCTTGGCTTGCAGATGACTGTCTTCTACCCATGTCCTTACATGACCGTTTTTTCTGTATATACACACTTCTGGGGTCTTTCTGATCTTTATAAGTACATCATTCCTATGAAATTAGTGACCTGCCCTTAGGATCTTATTTACTCTTAATTACCTCCTTAGATGCCTTATCTCCAAATATGATCACTTTGGACTTTAGGGCTTTGAAAAAAAAATTGGTGTCAGAAGACACAATTCAGTCTGCAACATCCACTTGTATGAAATTTTGAATAGGCATTTCTACAGAGATGAAAAGAAGATCAGTGGTTGCCAGGTTTGGGTTCATGGGAGGACTGAGGGTGACAGCTAAGATGGGGTGAGGGCTTCTTTGGGGGTGATGAAAGTGTTTTGAGGTTGATTGTGATAGTAGTTGCAAATATCTGTGAACATGTAAAAGCCCATTGGATTGTACATCACACATGAGTGAATTTTATACCAAGTGAATTTCTATATCAATAAAGCTATTGAAAAAAAAAAGCGTAAGGGGAAAAAAACATCATCACTGAAGTGTTTCAGAGGTGGGTGTACTGCACCTATAAGCCCAGAGTTCAGAGCCAGGACCAGTCTTTAAATACCTGCAAGGATGGAGGAGCCCAGTTCTGATCTTAACCCTTGTACATTAAGGCATGATAGACAAAAAGGCAAGTGTCAGATCTGGGGCACATGGTTGGTGCCTCCCTGGCAGCTATCTTGGCTTGAACTTCAGTCACAAAGTGTTGGCCTAGAGCTCCTTAAATTCCTATCCAAGGCTAGCATTGATCTCAGAAACCAAAGAATGACATCTCAGCCTGGGGACAAGAGAATTCCTGAGGCCAGGAGTCAACAGGGTCTGAGCTAATCTCTCCTGTGTTGCTGACTTCCCTCATCCATTCCTTTAAAGTCTCAGCACTAGACTTCAGGGAGCATGTAAATCTTTCATATTCTTCTTTCACGAGCACTGGTTTTCAAAGCATGGGTCAGCCAAACTGCATTTATTAAGCACATGTGCACCATTGTTGGTCAATGCATTGATCTGCTCCACTGGATTTCAAGAGCCTGGAAGATGAGAAGCATTACTTTTATATGTGCACCCCTAGTTCTTGCCCACTGCTAAGCACATGGGAAACACTCCATAGATGCTTGTTAAACAAATGAATAAATGAAGACTTGGCTTTCTCACTTTTAACTGTTAGAATTCACATAACTTTTGGCTTGTGCTACAATGAGCCATTTTCAGAACTGGTGAACCAAAGAATCCTAATTAAAACACTGATTTTTCCAGAGTTGACATGATATCGATAATAATGGTTTAACATTTATTGAACAGTCCCAAAGTGGACTTTGCACCAAGCAATTCAGATTCATTAGCTCATTTAAACCTCACAATATACCCAATAGCTTTTTTTATCTTTATTTTGTTTATTTGTTTTTATGTGGTGGTGAGAATCGAACCCAGTGCCTCACATTGCAAGACAAGCACTCTGCCACTGAGCCACAACCCCAACCCTACCCAAGAGCTTTTGATTTTGCAGTACTAGACTAGGAATTGAATCAAGAGGCACTTTACCACTGAGCTACATTCCCAGCCTTTTTTAATTTTTTTATTTTGAGGCAGGGTCTTGTTAAGTTGCCCAGACTCATCTTGAACTCGGGATCCTCCTGCCTCCCAAGTCTCTGGGATTACAGGTGTGCACCACCATGCCCAGCGCTAAGTAAATGATTTTATTTTTATTATCCCTATTTTGCTGATGTGGAAACTGAGGCTCACAGAGGTTATGTGAATAGCAGCTAAGCCATGACTCAAATTTTTGGACCCCAGAGTCTATGCTCTGACCCTTTATGTAATCATGGCTTCTTGATATTTTATCTGCCAGTGTGATGGCAGATAGATGGAAAAAGAAGCAAGAATTGTGGCTTGAGATTGTTTGTGTTGCTTTCAGCCCCATCTGAGGGTTTCATGGCTTCAAAAGTCAGCAAATCCCTACCTGAGTCCAGAGTCACACAGCTTCTTCAAACTTGGACTATAGCATTCTGAGTTTACCTTACTCCATAAGCCAAACTTACAGCCCAACAGCCCCTTACATTGAGGAGAAGACCATAAAAATAAGACACACGGAAAGAATGGGTGGGCTTCTTCCCCCTGGCCATGTACTTGGTCTGTAATCAGTAAAAACCAGAAATCCTGTTCAGGCTGTATCCTCTGTCTCTTGCCTCACAGGTTCCATGAATATTGTTCTCCTTGTAGGTGTTTTAGCTGCACTTTGCAGAGTTCCACACAATCAAAGAATTCAATATGAGTCAAATGCTTACCATAATGGAATATTCTGACATTTCAGAACAACAGGCTTGGCTCAAGGTGTTTCAAAAAGACACGCATCGCATGTCTTGAAAGCTGTTATAAGAGATTCAGCAGCTTTCACATTGACCTCAATAAACAAAATGAAATGTTTGCTCATTTCATGGTTGCCATGTTCCAGTACAAACAGCCTGGTATATGTCCTACTTTCTACTCACCTCCATTACCTTGGCCATGTGTATATTATGACCGGTAGGATTCAAAAATCATCTTCTGGATGTGGGTAAGGAGGCAGGGAAAGTAAGAAGGTCATATCCCAATTAGGGGCAACCCTGTTTCAGGACAGCTTGAAATCATTAGATACCAGTGCCCACCATTAGAAAAGTTAGAACAGCATCAGAGTTAATATTCATACTCAAGGCATTCAGTGCATTTAGGATTAAATCAAAGTTCTACAGGGAGACAGGGTTGCCAACGCCAACAGTGTAAACGGTCCTCACATTTCCAGCAAACCACGTGGGCAAAGAACAAGGAAATCCAGCACCCATCTTGAACTCTTTTTCCAAAACAAAGGCTAAATGCCCCTGCCCCCTCACACACACACATACACATGCACGTGCACACACACACACACACAAACACACACACCCATCCTCCCCAATACCCATGGACAGGTGAGCTGCCCCTGCTGTAGGCCTCATAAGTAGTTTTCAGTCCTGGCCAGTCCTGGCCTTGGTTCCATGGCTATTTTGTCTTTCTCTGCCTGTCATTCTGTGACCCCTGAAGGTAGGGTGAAATCCAACCTGCTCAGAACCTGCCTCATACCTAACTTAATATATTTTCACTCACTGTATGAATGAATTATGACATCGATGGGGAAGAAGGAATGCCTGGAAAAACATGGGTGAGAATTAGAGGGTGCTCTAGACACTAAGGCTGTGCCAAGCCCCTTCTGCTGGGGGAGACTTTCTTTGGTTTAGTAAGATCTTTTAAAGACTAAGGTACCCTTCCTCATTTAACACCTTTTCAAAGCACTGTAAGCCTTGGCTTTTTAAACCACTTACTTGTCCCTGTTTTCATTTCTGGACAAAATGCCATATGTAAAAACCAATATTTTCTGTGTTCCAAGTTTAAGTATAATGTGCACATATATATTTGAAATGTAGAATATTTAAAAATAATAAAATAACTGAGATCAAGGAATACCAGTATCATAATCTTCCTTTCAGTTTTCATGAAATTAGTTGTTCTATGATGAAACACTTAAGAGGAAGAATTTTTATTTGAAATAGAAACTATTTTCAAATGTGACTAAAATTATCACATTTATCATCTGATAGTTGCCCCTCCCCAAATCTTGTGATACAGTTTGTGTATTTGATATATAAATATAACATTAGTCAGTTTCAGAATCTGCATAGTATTTGGCACAGCTCCTAAGAGGACTTTATCAATGCTAATGTATTGTCCCAATTTTCTGTCATTAAAGTAATCATCAGGGAGATCTCTACTTGGTATTGGATAGAACAAAGTCTATGCAAAATCCCTAGATAAAAAAAAAATAGATAGATAGATAGATAAGCTTCCCACCTTTGAATTTTATCCAAGCACAGATTCTCACTGGAGAGATGCTGCCATCCCCCTCCCCTCATCTTCTTGAGTGGGAGTGCGTCTGTTTGACATTTACCTTCTATTATCACTTGTTGGGTCTTTTATGTGCTTGCGTTCCTCCCACTTATAAAACATGTGTCTATCTGCCTGGGAGAAAGGAGAGGTGATCAGAATATTTCAAGTACCAAATGGAAATGCAAACAGAGAATGCATGATAAGTGGGAGCAGAACACATCTCAAGAGCCCAACCTGAGAGGAGAGGGGATTGGATGCATTTCACAGCCTCAGCAAAGGACTTGGAGATACAGGTGGTAGAAGCAAATTGCCTGTCAAGAGATTTCCTTCACAACAAGGCCAGCCATGTAGAACAGCCAAGGCGCCACTCGGGCTGGTGACTGCTGGCCCAAATCTTCAGGGCTCTCACAGGCAGGCTGCAGGAATGACAGTCCTGCACTCCCCAGCAACAACCACATCCCTGCAGGGAGTGGGGACAGACAACAGGGCTAATGCCACCAGCCACCCCTTCATGTTGTTACTGCCAAACCATCAGTCAAGTGAGGGGTTGATAAGGAAAGGGAATAAGGGAAACAGAGAGGTGAACTGAAATCAGGCATCATGGGGGTGGGAAGAGAGGATCCATTTTTTTTCAGGCTCTGTGTCATGGTTTGTTAACAGAAGACTGTGTACAACAAGAACAGGATGGAAGGACTGAATAACACCATGTCCTGACTTCCCTAAGTGTGATACATCCTGATGCCTAGGCAAACATTGCACACATCTGCAAACTCACACATGAATCGCACACACAAATGCCCATGTGTGCAGTACACACATCTCCCAGTGTCTTAACTTAGCTGTTCACCTCTGTGCTTAATACTGAAATGGCCGTTGGGAGGCTGCACTGTAGATAGTGAGCTGACCTCCTTTCTGAACAGTTAGCTTCTGGAAAGAGAGAGATTTTCCAAGACAGCAAGGCAATGTCACTCTCAAAGTCAAGATCAATTCTAAATTGCTTTCTCACATTGAGGAGAACCCGTTTTTCCTTCTGAGCCACATTCTCTCCCTACATGGAGGCCACGGTCCGTTGTAGCAGTGCATTGGCAATGGCCTTCAGTCATATCTCCAAGCCAGTTCTCAGCACCCAGGTGCCTGCAATGGCCACAAGGCTGAATCCAGCACTCACAGCTACCAGCTGTGAGTAAGGAAATGGAGCTTCAGATCAGACAGATTCCAGGGACAAAACCCTCACCAAACAGGGGTTTCAAGCTTAGGAAAAAGGAGACGACAAGCTGGTACATTCAGGGAAGCATCCAACACTAGAAAAATGACATGATTTTAGCATCAGAACTTCAGGGAGATGCAATGGAGACTCAAGCTTTGAGAAATAACTCAGAAGTAGTGAAAAGAACAGAAACTGCAGGTATCACTGCAGGACATCTAGAGGCAGACTCCTTGGCAAGCCTGACTTTGACTCTTGCAGGGTGCCTGGCAACCATAGGTGCCCAAGAAAAACCTGATGAGTCAGCCAATGAATATGCAGAGAGTAACGCTTTCCTTAAAAAATGCGGAAGGTGGTAGGATGTGTTTCGTGTTGTTAAAGCAGCTCACACCTGCCTTTTGAGAGCCCGGCCTTCTTGCATTCTTAGGTGTGTTTCTAAACCCCTGTCCTGAGGAAGCAGAAGGCAGTTCTCAGGTTCACTGAGCTAGAACAGCATTTTGATACCAGCAGACCTGGGCCCACTGAAAGAGTTACGCACTTGGCAGGAACACCACCATGAATTCAGACAGAAAGCACATCTGTGCCTCATTGATAGTGTAATAACCTACATTACAGTTCTGGCCGCGAACACCTGTGCACAGCCCAGAAAGTCAGCCCAGGGCAACCATCCTGATGGAGGTGTTATTAACAGTTCTCATTAAAACCGATGAGTGTAGCTGCGCCCAGGAACACAGCTACTGCGAGGCGTCTGTCCACATTTCCATTACAAGCCTCTGGTTTTGGGAGTTCGAACTCAATCCATAGAAAACAGGCTTTACATTGAACTGAAACCTGAAAAGGAAACTACCATGGGGTAAAGAGAGTTTCATTTTCAGGGCCGTGTAAGTATTTCAATTATCCATTCCCATCTGCACATGTACAACTCTGAAGAAAGTCTTATTGTCTTCTGGGCCCTGGCTGGACTGTGGAAATAGATTGCCTGAGGATGGAAGGTTCATGTCTGAGCTGACCCAGGGGAAATCTTGAATGTGTTAACTTTTATGTATGTCGGGGATGCCAGGAATTCCATCAGAACCGGGAGTCGCGCTTGTATGGCAATCGTGCATGCTAGGTGGGCACCTTTGTGTTTTGCTACCTGTCCAAAATGAGGAAGCAAGGACTTCTAATGTTCCATGTGGGACTTAATGAGGTTACATATGGCTGGATCCCGCTCACTTTCAACACAGCTTCTTGCTCTGATGAAAGGGAGACCTGAAGGCCTGTCACCAACAATGGTTTGAAAGGACCCTGTTATCTTTTATTTTGATGCATACACAAAAATATTGCAAAATGCCTTCCTGTCCCCAGCTAGGCAGGTTAATGCTTGATTGCCTACATATCTATAATCCTGTCCTGATTTTAAATGTAACTGTTATTCCTACAAAAATATGAAGGAGTATGTCCCTAGAAGACTGCTTTAAAAACATGAGCAGATATTCTAATTTCTGCTTTCTCTAATGCTTAGAAAGAGAGGATATTGTCTGCAATATCCTCTGATCCTTTCTCCACGTGCTGCCGGAGGTACGTTAAGGCAGGATTCAGGTCATGTTGCTTCTCTGTTTAAAATTCTGCACTGGCACACACACAGAAAAATCCTCTGCTTCTCATTGGATTTCAAAGGCTAATGTAAAAATCAACATGTCGTCAGAGCTGGGTTCTCCTGGGGCCTCGCTGCCTGGCTTGCAGACGCCCCTTCTCCCTTTCCTCCTGTGGTCTTTGTGTTCACACGTCCCTGGTTTCTCTTTGTGTATCCGAATTTTCTCTTCTCATAAGGCCACTGATAAGGATGAAAAGGGGCCTACCCTAGTCCTTATGGAATTTCAAGTAAAACCAACTCTCTGTACCATGGCGCATGAGGGCCATGAGACTTGACACCTCAAAGCCCTTTGGCCTTGTGCCATCCTCTTTCCATATGCCCCAGACTCCAATAATACTTGACTTTTACCAGTTTCTTGACTGCACCAACCTTTTTTCCTGGACTCAGGGGATTCTCTTCTGCCTGCAATGCGCTTCCTTCCACACTCAGAATAGCCGGCTTCTTCAGATTCTTCCAGTGTAAACGTCACCTTCGCCTGCTTGCCATGTCCCAAGTGGGCACCTTCTCCATCCTGGTTTCTTTGGTTGAATTTAACATAGTTACTCTGTTGTTACCTTTGTCTGTAGGCCCATCTAAAAAGTGTGCTTCCTGAGGGTGGGGACATTTGCCATCAGAGTATTCCCAGTGCCTAACATACTAAGTGCTCAATAAACATTTTTTTTAACCAAATGGAGTTTTGTATATAAGATGATGTGTTGCATGCTTTATTAGCCATTATGCTCTTTGTAAGTATACTTAAAACATAATTCATCCTCAGTCTTGACATAACTTGTACTTTGCTGAAAAAAAAAAAACTAGAATTCCTCCCTCTAAATAAGAGTCTTAGAAAATAGAAAGAGAAAGAAATTCTGTCCTTTTACTTCTTTCTCCCTCCTCATAACATGATAAAATGATTCAAAGTTTCTAGAAAGGGTTTTTGTAGCTAACCAAGAGGTTCCTCCTGCCTCTTAAGCCTCTAGAACACAAATTTTTCACTCTACCAACTTTGAGTTCTGTCTACTAATGGAACAAAAGTAAGTTGGTTTTTTGGAAATTGTGGAAAAGTAGATATGACTATGACTATGACTGGCTCAAGATCCCACAGCTAATGAAAAGCATTTGGGACCCAGACCTAAGCTTTCTGGTAAATTGTAACTCAATTTAGGGCACTATGACCACATCTCTGGGAAGCAGGGCTGCTTAGGAAATGACAGCCCGTGATTCTGCAGTTGAACTAATCAAATGTCTGATACTCATGTTTTGAAAGGATGGTTCTAGAAGTTTCTTAAAAGATCCAAATCGCCACAGGAGAAGTGATCATGCAGTTCAGAAAAGTCGTACTCATCTGTAATAATTTACTGTAAAATACTTCCCAGATTCTTCCCTCTCTGCCTCTTGATAAAATTTGGTTGAATGGGAGGAAAAGGAAGAAGAGGTTTAGATAAAATAAAAGTGTTGCATAGCAATGTGCCCCTTGGCAAGTTGCTTACTCCCCAAGCCTCAGTTTCATCACCTATAAAAATGGGGACATAATCTGCCTCATGGAGTCCTTAAGACATTAGGATAACACACCCAGAGCACTCAGCCCAGGTGGAGAAAGGGCCCTGTGCGGGCTGCCACTGTTTTAGTATTGTCATTAACAACAATGATATTGATGCAAGAGAATCTCTAGGTATACAGAGTTGCTTTTATCTTTTGTCATCCTTTAAAGGGAGACTGGGGAGCTGGAGAGCTAGTAAGGGGCATAGAGCGTTCCAGAACTCTGCTTACAGTGGGACTTCCATCAAGCTGCTCCCAGCTTTACTTTGCTTACCTATGAAAGAAAGATAGCATCAACTCTATCTGCTGGTTGTCAAGGATTCAAATCACACACGTATGCAAAAGCACTTTGCATATCTTCATGAGGATGTTAGATATTGCATTCTCACGTGCTGAGTTAACTGGCTATCTGTTGTCTCAATAAGTCAGCAGAAAAAAATTATGAAAATAATTACCAAAAAAATTCAAATTTCCAGACTATGCCCTGGACTAAGCCAGGATCTCTGCAGGTGGGATCCAGGCTCAGTACCTTTTTTTTTTTTTTTAAGTTCCCCAGGTGATTCTAATATACAACCAAAATTAAGAGTCAGGAAGCAAACTGTTTCTTAAACTTGCTCTTTATCAGAGACCCCTAGTCCCTCCATACCTACTGAATCAACCTTTCAAGGGAGGAAGCTGGGAGCCAGTCTATTCCACAAGCATCCTTCATTGACTCTTATCAGCAAGCAGTTGTGAGAAATAATGTGTTGAATCATAGCTCGAGAGTTGGAAGGGATGTTGTTTAAAGTCTTCACACTTGAATCATCTCAGAACCATGTGAAACATTATGAATCCCATGAACGGAAGGCCGATGTGTGTCAACCAACTATGGAGACAATACATAATGCACTGTGGACTGTTTTCCTATCTGCAGGAATCCTCACGGCCACTTTCTGGTTCAGGAAGTCTTGACTGATGGAAAAGATTTTCAACATTATAAAACTTTTCAGAATCAGACAACTCAGCATGCCAAGAAGTGCACTGAAAGAAAAATTCTTCCATTTGAGAAAAAAATGTTTGAGTGTTGTGAAATAAAATTAAAAATGGAGCTCTATGGTGGGTGCAGTGGGGATTGACCTCCAAATGGGACAGATGAAGCTAAATTTTTATTTTTCTCCTCCTAAAAGAATATATTGCACAGCTCTCTGAAGTTTTTACAGTTACTTTTAGCTCTCATGGGAAAGTTAAGTAGATCAGGTTTAATGTAAGAAACATACAGACAGGCTTACGTCATAGAAAATTGGTAAATACAAAGGGAAAAAAGTTAATCAGCTGTCGATACCAATGTTTCAAGACATGGCTCAACTGTGCACAGCAGTAGATATTTCCACTCCTCAGAATTTTGAAAGCATCAGACTGTTGGAAACATTGAGCTATGAGTTCTGGAACATTCTGACATTGCCTTTGAAAATTTGTCTTGTGAAATCCCATTTCCTTTGGGGCCGTATCCACCTGCCTGGCCTATGTAGGTAACCTTAAACTTTTCCTCCGTACTTCCTGCTCTGTTTGAGTTCTGCCTTACTTGTCCCCAGCTTTGAGTCATAAATACTGTCAGTATTCAGAAATGACATTTACCTCTAAGTTTGGGGTAGTAGGGTTGTTTGACTGTTTTTTTGTTTTTGTTTTTTTCTATTGAACCCAGGGGAACTTAACCACTGAGCTACATCCCCAGCGCTTTTTATTTTATTTTGATACAGTGTCTCACTAGGTCTCAAAGGCTTGTCTCAGACTTGCAATCCTCCTGCCTCAGCCTTCCAAGTTGCTAGGATAACAGGCGTGCATCATCAGGCCCAGCTTACCTCTAAGCTTTTTAAAAAGTGGATAATGGAGATTGATTTTAATCAATCTAAAAGTTTGTAATATTTGTGTTTCCTTTGTAATGGCTTTGTACAAGTTACTCACTTCTAAATATTGCCAGATAAAGCATTTGGGAATCACGGTGCTGGATCTGGTCTGAATTTTATCTTTGGAAGCTGTAGCAACTCGCTGTGTAATAAATGCTTGTGTAATTTCGCATTCACCCTTCCCATGTTCTAGCATCTCCTTTTATTAATTCTTTTATTTTGTTGATTTATTTTTGCAAGTACTGGAGACTGAACCCAGGCCCTCTTGCATGCTAGGCTCCATGACTGAGCTATATCCCAGCCTTTCTTTTATTTTAGATAACACACTTTAATAGAGAAAACTCAATGTCACCTACCCTTTGTGAAACAAAATAATAACACAGTATAGCTATACTGGCTTCCACTTGGAGAAAAGTTCTTATTAATTAATAAGTCCTGACAATTAGTTAACCACATCTCTGTGTTGGAGTCACATGCTCCCTGGAGGTGCTGGTAGCAAGAAAGCAGAGCCCTGGCTCTGGTGGTGGGCCAGGGTACACCAGACCCTGAACAAGGGCAGAGTCATGAGCATTTGAGCAGCTGTCTTTAGGATTTCATGGGTTGTTTGTATTTTTCTGTGCTTTGGTGAATCATTTCACTGTTAGATTGTGTGTCTAGGGGATGAGGGACAGATATATATCAGGATTTTTTTAAAACAACAACTAATGGCTGCTGGCCTTTCCTCATTGTCAGCCTACCTCTAGGGTCCATTTCTTCTAGCTCCTGCCCTCTTTGGCTCCATAGTGCTTTGATTTGTGGGCAGTGAATGTCGGGCACACAGTCTGATGCAAGGTGTCATATGCACAATTAAGGGTTCTTGGGATGCTAGTTGTATTGGTTTGTGGAGCTGCCATCATAAAGTGCCATGCTCTGGTGGCTTACGCAAAAGAGATTTATCTCCTATAGTTCTGAGGGACGGAAGTCCAAGATTAGGATATCAAGGGGTTGGCTCCTTCTGAGGACTGTGAAAAGAAGGATCTGCCCCAGGCCTGTCCTTGACTTGTCCGTGACTTTCTTCCTGTTTGCACGGCATTCTCCCTGTACACAGGTCTCTGTGACCAAATTTCCCCTTGTTGTGACATAAGTCATACTGGATTAGGACCCACCCTGAGGCCTTCTTTTAATGTAATCACCTCTGTAAAGATCCTGTCTCCAAATAAAGTCACATTCTGGGTTAGAACATGTGAGAACTGTAGGAAGGGCACCATTTGATCCATTACCCCACTATTATACATGATTATTTTAAAGAATGTTCATAGCTTTCAAATTACAGCTGAGAAATAAGAAGAGGTTTGTGGGAAGAAAACCTTATTGACGATGTTTTTCATGCCAGGCTTTACTGTGTGTCTGAGCTCCTTCCTGCAGGTGAGTGGGTGTCTCCAAGGACCATGGGGGGGGAAAATAGAGTGTCTGGAAGGCGAGCTGCAGATGTTTGCCTGATCTCAATTACGGCTGGATGTGCACTGTACTCTCTGATATGCATTGATTTTATGGGATTGGGGTCTGTGCCCCTGAGACCCAACTTTGAAAACAAATGCTATGTCCCAAGGGTAGAATTTCTCTTTCGGTTGTTGGGGGAGGATGAGCCAACCAGAGTCTTCCTGGTATAGACAGGAAACAGGCTGAGAACAGGGAAGCTCTGTGGCCAGTCACCCAGCTAGCCAGGAGCATGCCTAGAACTAGATTTTGAACCTTCTGGCTCACAAGCTGGGGCTCCTTCCCCATGCTGTCCTGCAGCTGTGGGGTCCCCCTCCTTACCTCTACCGGTCAAAATAACTCAATCTCGCTGACAACATCTGGCTTTCCTCAACCACTTTCCCACACACACACACACAAAAAAAAGCCATTTAACTTTCCTAACGAGAGAGAGAGAGAGAGAGAGAGAGAGAGAGAGAGAGAGAAAGCATTTTCATTAAACTGATCCTAATTGCCCAGAAAGTGTATTTTTGATGCCCACATGCAGGATCAAAAGTTGAGAATTAACACTACCCCATTTGCCATAGATCCAACTTTTTAGCTAAAATTTACTGTCTCAGTCTTAATGGTCAATATATTCTGAGAGAGAAAAGAAATCAATCTGAGCTGTCACCCTAGTGGCAGTTAGTGGTAACTTTTGAAAACAAAAGAAAAAAGCCTGCTATTCTACTAGGTCTTGGTTAGTACATCATTGCTGATATTTGAAGCTTGGATTTAAGAAATCATGTACCTAATTCAGCTTCTTCACAAATAAGCACATTGGACCTAGGTAGTGGCACGTTGGGTCAAAACTCCTTTAAAGAGAGATCTGGGGGCAGGTCCCTTTGTGTCCCCTCCAGAACTCTTAATACCCCTTAACATGCTACTTAAGGATTATTTTAATACATTTCTAAGATATAATAAGTTTAATTGGTGGTTTAGTCTATCTTTCCCCTTGAAGTTAGGAGAAATAGTAGCTCTAATGTTTTTTGGTGACTTGATAATTTACATGTAACTCTGTGAGGTCACACATTATTTTTAAAGAATATATATTTTGGCTGAGCGTGGTGGTGCATACCTGTAATCTCAATGGCTCACACCTATAATCTTAGTGGCTCAGGAGGCTGAGATAGGAGGATTTCAAGTTCAAAGCCAGCCTTAGCAATTCAGTGAGAACCTGTCTCTAAATAAAATAAAATACAAAAATGGGGCTGTGGATGTGGCTCAATGGTTGAGTGCCCCTGAGTTCAATCCCCAGTACCAATATATATATATATATATATGTATTTTCCAAATATATTATGTTTTTTAAGTTTTTTAAATGTTAATTTGTTATACATGATAAAAGAATGCATTATAATTCATATTACACATATAGAGCACAATTTTTTGTATCTGGTTGTACACAAAGTAGAGTCACACCATTCGTGTCTTCATACATGTACTTAGGGTAATGATGTCCAAGCAGAATATATTTTTAAGTAATATATTGTTTTCTGAATATATATTTTTAATATGTCTACCTTCTGACTGTTCACTGATATGACTCACATCAGTTGTACCTGTATATGGAAATGCCAGGCACATTTACTTTAAGTATTTTAAACGACTATACAAAATTTTATTTTATTACAAGGAAAGTTTTATTAAGTGTTTTTTCTCCATTCAGATGTCTTTGAAATTAGTGTTTTTGTAAGCTCTTTCTTTTCAGGGCTATTAACTTGGATTAAATTATGTTAAAGCCCAGCTAGGGATTTTTAGAGTTTGAAATCTGGCGAATGGGCCAACCCTACAGAGTCGTCTCAGAACAGAGGGTGTGCTGAGATGTAGACAGTTCTTGCGGTGTGAACGCTCATTCTAGAACATTAAACTTACCGTGTTAAATGAATGTCTAGATGTTTCTCTGTGGAAGTCTTGGAATAGTCCTCCCCTTCCTTTTCTTGAGCCAAGAAAACTCTGAACCAGAACAATTCAATTTCAATTTGTGGAAAAACTAAACTCAGTGAGCCAAACACAGTGTGAAGACAGTTTTGGGGAGGTGGGAAGGGGAACATTGCAATCCCTGTTGTCTGTTGCAAGAATATCTGCATTTCTGTTTAAACATTCCAAGATACATTTACAAGCTTTGCTTCTGAGGGGTTTCTGCAGCTTCGTTTTACATTCTGAGAACCCAAAGAGGGAATCTTGCTTTTGTGTCACAGTTATTGTGCTCCTATGTGAAGTATTTGGAAAGCCCCCAAAGAGGCCTCAGGAAGCAGTTACTGCCTCTGGACTTATCATCCCGAGGGCGATTTGTTTTAAAGTTGATAATCTCTGGGGCTACACAAGTGTCCCACATCTGCCCTGAATTGAAAACAGATTCCCACTAAGAGCCTTACATCATCAGAGCTGAGGACTCGTGAGTCAGAGAGGAAGTGGGAGACATCTGAACGTATGGCCCCATAGACCACGAGCAAGCAGCAACCTTCATGGAGGACCGAGAGGACAGGGTACGTGGGCTATCGGTTTTCAAGTTTTAAGTCTGTTTTCTGGCGTCCTTTTGACACTTGGGCAGGAATATTCGGGAGGGGACTGTGGTGGGAAACTGTCCTTTTCCAGGCATTCTCAGGGTTGCCAAGGAATCGTTCAAAATTCCAAGAAGCTAGGCGGCCTCCGAGTCAGCATTGTGCTGCCAGGTTTTGCCATTTTTGTGACTTTATCATTTATTATACAAGATATATTGATATAATTATGCAGATATTTATTTTCCTCCAAGACCCTAAAAGGTTTTTGTAAGCCAAGAAAAGTTTTTACTGTTAGACACCAGAGCTTTTCCTACCCTTTGCTTATCTATGAGATTTTTTTAAATTCATGCTAAGAATGAAGGATGTAGCTGTGTACTGCATATTACAAGCCTCTGGGGATCAGGACCATCGGATTAACTATGTAGCATCTAATACTCAAGGAGTTTTCTTCTCAGTTTGCTGAACTAGTTCGTTCTCTGTCTTCTCTGATGAAACAGTATTTATATTATTATAGAGTGTGGAATTTTTTGCCCTTTTCATTAAAGAAAGATCAGCTTTGTTCGTGAGAGATGGTTGAAGGAAAGAAAAGAATGTGGAAGTCACAAGCAAGGGTCTGCAGGCCCAGGAGATGGATGTCTGGAGCTGAGACCCCCAGCCTGGCCCCGCAGGCCCTTCAGGCTCCTGTTCTGGTTCTCTGTTGGGCTTGGGTGAATGGAGGCCTCTCGGGTTGCTTCCAGAACTCTGTTTTGCTCACATGCATCTCTGAGAAGATGAGGATGGTGTGTGGTAGAGTTGTGCCCAATAAATATGTATTGAATGAAAGTAGAATGGTGGAAGAGAGCTCTAGAAGAATGTCAGTTGAGATATATTGACCTAGTGAGCCCCTGCTTTGGGGAAGGTCCACTGTGTTCTTGATAAGCGGGGAGCAGAGGTAGAGAATAGGGAACTGAGAGAAAGCACCAGAGGGCCACTTGGAGCAACCGCGTATGAACTGCATGGTGGACAGGGTTATGGTTTTAACAATGTAAATATTCTGGACAAAGAGTCTTGGTGGGTAATAGCCACACCCTGTGAGAATGTTTGGAAGCCCCAGGAAAGCTGGGATGGGAGACAGTGGACAGACAAGTGGCTGGTTTTCCCTTCAACTCGGTACAGATGTGCTCATCAAAAACATTCCAGCAGTACAAAGCCTGTTCTGTTCCATGTATTTCCTCTGGTCTCAGAAACAATATATCGAGAGCAGCCCAGTTGGCAGGTAACATTTTCAGTCCAAATGCCAAAAGACTGCTCCCTCTTGACAGGTTGCCCACAATTCTTGAAAGAGGAAAGGTTCTTCAGATGCCAAAATTTGACTGGAAACTGTGTCATGGGACTATGCCCTCGTAGGAGACAGAAGCTTCCTTTTAGAAAAGGAAGCAAGCACATTCGAGTTTTTGTGTTGGAAGAGGAAAAAAGATGGTATTGATCAGCTCAGATACAAAGGGGACTTACCAGGCTTAGAAATATCATTCCTAACCTATCTAAGGCAACCAGCAAATGAGCTTTAAAATCTGGAGAAATGGTTCCAGTGCAGACTGACTTCCTTACTGAGAGCTGACTGTGTACATATATGTCTTAATTTAACTAATCTAGTTAATCTACCTAATTAATTCCTCAATCCCAGATGTTTGGAAAGGAAATAAAGGCAATATGGCAGAGAATCCCAACATTGATTCCTGGATTATAAATCTAACTACAATTACCTCAAATATAATTCACATCCAAAGAAACCTTTGCCTCTTTCTAAGCAACAAAATCAGCAAATCTTCATTTGGGACTGAATCCTATTTCCCTGACCCCTCCTCTTACGGCCCCATATTTGAACACCTGGCATTTGGTAATATACCACCATGGCACCAATGGACTATGCCACCATGCCAATTTGCAGCCTCACTGCTCCTCAGAAGTTTTGTAAGTCAATGTTTGGAACTGAGAACACATTATCCCCTAGAAGCAAGGTTAGGCTCCCAGCTCAACTCCTCAATACAAATTTTCCTTAAAATATGGAAAATCTGCTATAAGCTTCTGGGAAAAGACAGTAAAAATTATCATTTTGTCCAACAGCACTGGAGGATAAATTTTACGATAAATTGTAATCATGTTATTGAGAGCATTTTTCATATCCTTGAGGATTTGTTCTTGGCCTCGTGTGCCAAGCCTTCCTTGGTCTGGACCCTAACCACCTATCCTAGGTGCATTTTCTCTTTTTCTCTTGATCCCTCAAATGGTACCCGGGGCTGCAGTCCAAGCTAATTACTTGCATTTGGTTTCCACTTGTGGTTTCCTTTGCCTGGAATGCCATCTTCCCTTTCTAATTCCTGGCAAATGCTGGATCAACTAACATTATTAACACAGTTAAAATTTCTCTGTCATGCTCTGGTCAAATTCTCATCTCTCAACACCTTGGGTCACAGACCCTTCTGAGAAAACTTTGCATGGACTTCAGGGGGTTCCTCCACTGACCTTCTAAAGGTCCAAGAATACCAGTTAAAAAAACCCTCCCTCAGAAAAGTTAAACCACACACACACACACACACACACACACACACACACACCTTTCCTGCATTAACATAACACCTTAATAAGTACCACTATGTATTAACATTTACCATATTATGGTGCAATTTTTTTGTTTGTATGTTGCCCTCTGTCCTGTACTAGCTCCTTAACGACAGGGATTTCTTCAGATTTTATTACAATGCCTGATATGTAGTAAATAATTCATAAAAGAGTCCATGCATGGATAATCTGGTGGATATATGAATTTATGGGTAGATGGAGGGATGAAGGGATGATTGAATAGATAGGCAAATGGAGGAATGTTAATTGAATGTGAGGGTGGATGGGTGGATGGATAGAGTAATGGAGAAAACGTTTATCTCAAGAAGGATGAAGAACTCCACAGAAACTTCTACAAATCTTTAAGCAAGAGTTTTAGATACTTTCAAGAACATGAGATTGATGGAATTTGTCCATTTGTTTTTGTACTTCCTTTTATATGTAGGAAGGATTATGAGTAGCGGGAAGAGAACAAACATGGGTTTGAGTTCTGGCTGTCCACTTCCAAGTTAGATAGCCTTGGGTAAGTTGTTTAGTTTTCTACTTCTTCTGGAAGATAGGAGTAATACCTGCCTTCAAGGAGTTGTTGTAAGGATTAAATGATAATCCATCTCAAAGTTCTGGCCAAGGGCTTAAGCCCTACAAGGTAGAAGATAAGTGTTAGGAAAACAATGAATCTAAATCTGAAATGCCAGAAGCAGAACTTTGAAGCCAGAAGGAACCTGGGCCTTGCTGCCCAGGCTTGGACTCTCCCCTTTTGATATTTGGTCCTCCTGGTTTTGATGCAATATGTCAAAATCCTGGCTTCATCTTTTATCGGCCACTTCCTGAATCACTTGGGTAATCAAAATAAAATAAAGAAGAGTGAGAGAAAGGAAAGTGGAAAAGAGTTCAGGGGATTTTTAAGTATAAGAAAGTAATTGCCCAAAGTAGAATTAAGTCAGCTGCAGTAGAGGAAAGGGGAAAGAGTACATGCAAGAAAGAAACCACAGGGGGATGAGAGAGTGGTGTGGTGGCAGGCAGTGGCCAAGGGAAGAGCAGAGAGGCTGCACCATGGGGAAATTGCATCCCAGGATAATAAAAGGAGCAGTTGTTAACTTCCACATGCACACTGGGGAGTCCATTTATTTGCATTTGTAACTCAAGAAGTACCTTGTATGTTTTGAGTGCCTCAAATAAATAATAATGATAATAATGCAGCACTAGACAACACTTAACACTATTTACCGCGTGCCAGGCACTCTTCTAAGCTCCTCACATGAATTAACTCATTTTGTCTTCACAACACTGAGGTGGGTACATGAGATCCTATTTTACTGATCAGGAAAGCTCACGCACAATGAGTAGCAATCCTGGCTATGGGAGCCAGTATTGAACCCAGGCAGTCTGGCCCCAGAGTCTGCACTTTCAATCAAATGACAGTCATACTGGACTTCCCCCAGGAATGCAAGTGCCACAGAAGAGGCCCCAGGCATGGACCAGATGGTTAATTCAGCTGCTACTATCAACAACACAGTAAAGTTCAATTTGGTGGACAATCCTGTGGATATACTGTTCAAAATACCATGTTAACACCTAAAAAGTTATGTAGAACTTCACAGCATGGAGGGACATTTGATTGATTACGCTCCGACCAGTCAGATGATTGTGCTGAGAATTTCAGGAAAGGTCCATCTCCGGGTCGGTAGTCACAGTCTTCAAGGACATACATGGGGCAGAAGTTACATGATCCCTGCCACCCACCTAGTGCTGCAGGGGCAGAAGAGCACCATCTATATTATAGGTAATGTCCAGAAAAGTCTACAAAACTTCTTGCTGCAAGTTTATAGATATTATTATGTTGATACTCCACTTCTTTCCCAAATACAAGAACTAAGACAATTATACTTCCTTTTTGAGACTTTTTTTTTTCAGTGCTAGGGATCAAACCTAGGGTCTCCCGCATGCTAGGCAAGTGCTCCACCCTGAACTACATCCCCACTCCAAGAATTGTTTATTTATTTATTATGGGGGGTGAGGGGGATTGAACTCAGGGGCACTCGGTTGCTGAGCCACATCCCCAGCCCTATTTTGTATTTTATTTAGAGACAGGTTCTCACTGATTTGCTTAGTGCCTTGCTTTTGTTGAAGCTGGTTTTGGACTCATGATCCTCCTGCCTCAGCCTCCCAAGCTGCTGGGATTACAAGCCTTCAAGAATCATTTATTTTTTACTTCGTTTTAGTCAACTTTTTTGCTGCTGTGACTGAAATATTTGACCAGAACAAATGTAGAGGAGGAAAATTTATTTGGGGGCTTACAGTTTCAGAGGTCTCAGTCCATGAACAGCAGGCTTCATCCTTCAGGCTTGAGGTGAGGCTGAACATTATTGTTGAAGAGTGTGGCAGAGGGAAGCAGCTCACATGATGATCAGAAAGCAGAGAGAGAGAGACCCCCCACTCACCAGATACAAAATATATACCCCAAGCCATGCCCCCAATGACCCACCTCCTCCAGCCACATCCTACCCACCTTCAGGTACCACTCAGTTAATCTCCATTAGGGGATTAATTCACTGATTGGGTTAAGGCTGTCATACCCCAATCATTTCTCCTCTGAACCTTCTTGCATTGTCTCACACATGAGCTTTTGGGGAATACCTCACATCTAAACCATAACAGACTTTTTATAAAAAGCAACAATATACAGTCTTTGAGCACTCTGTTTACTAGATTAGGTTTGACAGACTCACGTTCTAAAATAATTCCATTTTTCTTATACTTAACCCCAAGGTACTGCCTTTCCCCCAAATGCTTTGAGCAATTAGATCCCATTTTCTCATATCATAAATAGGCACTTTTTCAAATAGTTAACATATTCAACAAATTTAACAAATTCTGATCCAAGGACAGGTAAGGCTGGCAGAAATAATGTAAGTCCTACCTCTCTCTGTTTAAATTAATATAAGCATTTCAATAATAAATGAAGCCACTCTGCAAATACTTAAGGGTTATTTGATCCTCTGGTGATCTCAGTCTTCCCTATGTTAAGTCATTTACATGTCACACTAATGTTTTAAGGCCTGGCTTAAGGGTGAATATGTAGGTAAGAGTCTATGAAAGGTCACCAGGAAGTTTGACTCTATCCAGTGGCTCACTCTTACTTTTGACTCAGGAGAACAGAAAAATAGCATTTACTGTCTAAAACCTAAAAATCAGAAGCCATAGGAGCCACACTGTCCTCCATGGATACCAGCGGGAAGGAGGAAGAGCTGGGGACAGGGAGGACATAGTAGGTGGGTTGCCCAGATCTTTGTCCCCATTTTTTTCCTTATTCCAGCTTGACTAGAGAATCCATTCATGTAAAATTCAATCCCCTTTGGAGCATTTGTGCATCTGTTTAGGTGTCCTTCAGAAAAATATCTAATCAAATTTTAATTTGATTTAAATTCTGAATAAAGGGCTTTCCATAAACTGACTCAAAAGAACTTCATTATCCAAAAGTAGGGCAGATACAAAAAAGGAGCTTTCAAGCATGCAGAACAATCCTATCATTTAAAAAAAAAAAAAGTTCTGCAAGTTTAATAAATACCTAATATAAACACAAAATAAAATTAGTTGTGCTTTTAGTGAAATGCTTTCTTTCTTTTTTTTTTTCATTATTAAACTCCCCCCCCCCTCCGCCGCCAAATTCCAAGAAAACATATGACATTAAAGTGAAATTTAGCTCCTCAAATAGAGATCAATTGTTAACTAGACTCCCTAATGGGCAAATGGATGTTTAAAAAGCTAGATTTAAGCCAGGTGTCCACCTGGCAGGGCTTTTTTTTTTTTTTTTTTCCAGTTAGGACATTATATTTAAACATAATAGTTGGGTTCATCTCAACAAAATCATACATGTAGGGAATTCAATTTCAGTTTACTATCTCCTCCTTTTTCCTTCCGTTTTCTGCCCTTTCTCCTTCCTCTAATCTGCTAAACTTCCTTTTGCTCATCTATTTATTATTGATTCTTTTTACATATACATAAAGGTGAAGTTCCCTCCGGTATATTTTTATATGCACATAACATGATTTTTTTATTAGCTACACATGACAGTACAATGATCTTGACAATTCATACATTTGAATCAAATGGGGTATAATTTCTCATTTTTCTGATTGTACAGGTTGCAGAATCACATTGGTCATTCATTCACCTATATACATACAGCAGTCATAATGTCTATTTTATTCTGCTGCCCTTCCTATCCCCCCTTCTCCTCCCCTCCCATCCCATCACTTCTCTCTACCCAATCTAATGTGACACACTTTTTTTTTTCCTCCTCACAACATCATACATGTATTCTGTATAACGATGAGGGTCTCCTTCCATCTTCCGTGCAACTCCCCTTCTCCCTCCTCTTCCCTCCCACCTCTCATTCCTATTTAGTGATAATCTTCTTCTCACATAACATGATTTTTTAAAAAGAATTCATTCCGCATTGCCTCCCCATTCCCATCCCTCCACTCTGCTTCTTGATCTCCTTCTTCCACATTATTGAACCTCCCTCTATCTCTAAGATGTCCTATCCTTCCCTCCTTCTTTCATTTATGTAGCTCTAGCTTCCACATATGAAAGAAAACATTTGACTTTCTGAGTCTGGCTTATTTCACTTAGCATGATGTTCTCCATTTTCATACATTTACCATCAAATGCCATAACTTTATTCTTCTTTATGGCTGAGTAGAACTCCATTGTATTATAGATACCACATTTTCTCAACCCATTCATCTATTTACAGACATCTGGGCTTGTTCCATAAATTGGCTATTGTAAATTTCGTTTCTATAAACATTGAAATTGCTGTGTAACTATAGGATGCTGATTTTTAGTTCTTTTGAATAAATATCAGGGAGTGGGATAGCTGAGTCTATGGTGGTTCTATTCCTATTTTTTGAGGAATCTCCATACTGTTGTTCAAAGTGGTTGCAAGTAGTCTGTAGTCCCACCAACAATGTACAAGCCTCCACATCCTGGACAGCATTTATTTTTGTTTTTATTCTTGATAATTGTCCTTCTGAGAGGAATGAGATGAAATCTGAGTGTAGCTATGTTTTATATTTCCCTGACTGCTAGAGACGTTGAATATTTTTTCATATATTTGTTGGCCATTTGTGTTTCTTCTTTTAGAGAAGTTTCTGTTTAGCTCTTTTGCCCATTTATTGATTGGATTATTTGTTTGGGTTTTGTGTTGTTTGGTGTCAAGTTTTTTAAGTTCTTTATTATTCTGGATATTAATCCCCTGTCGGAGGAGTAGCTGGCAGATTTTCTCCCGTTCTTTAGGCTCTTGATTATTTCCTTTTCTGTGCAGCAGATCTTCTAATTTGATGGTATCCCACTGTTGAGTCTTGGTTTTATTTCTTGTGTTTTGGGGTCTTGTTAAGGAAGTTGGCTGGCAGGGCTTTTGTGAAAATAGGAATATAATGAATATAAACTTTACCAGCCTCGTACTGAGCACACAGTGAACACTCCATAATATTTTGTTGAGTAAATGCTGGATAATTCTAGACTCACAGCCAGGCCAACTCAGCTCTCTTGTTAGCCTTTGTCAACATGGGTTAGCAAGGGTTATTATTATGAATAATTCTCAGATTGTAGGAAAAAGATTGCTTCCTAGAAGAGACAGTCCCCTGGAAAATGAAGTCCCGGGTTTCTGTGACTTGTTTCTTAACCTTTTACAAAAGGGTAATTAGAGTTATAATTGGGTTGCTCTGGGAATTAAATGAAATCATGTTCATCCACCCAACCATCCATCCTATCCAAAAAAATTGAATCGATAGCCTGTAATCCAGCTACTTGGGAGGCTGAGGAAAGAGGATTGAAATTTCAAGGCCAGCCTCAGCAATTTAGTGAGACCCTGTCTCAAAATAAAATAAAAAGAGCGGGAGATGTTACTCGGTGGTAAGTGCCCTTGGGTTTCATTCCCAGTTCTGCAAGCAAACAAATGAAAAATTTAAAGAATTAAAATAGTTGTATCAGGGAAGGTGGGTAGAGTAAGGAATTATATACATGGGAGAGGAAGGAGAATAATACCTGAGCACTGCTTGACTTACTAAGAATGTTGCTTACGGGCTAGGGCTGTGGCTCAGTGGTAGAGCGCTTGCCTAGCATGCATCAGGTACTGGGTTCGATCCCTGGCACCACATAAAAATGAACAAATAAAATAAAGGTATTGTGTCCATCTACAACTAAAATAAATTTTAAAAAATAAAAAATGTTGCTTATTAATCTTCTTCTAATGTGATGATGATAAAGTGTGTGTGTGTGTCTGTGTGTGTATACATATTTAGACACACACACATACGCACACAAATAAAGATGTTTGTTCAGGACTGTGACGGGGAATCAGGACTGGAAGTCCCCTCTCCCATCTACAGCCCAATCTAGCCCATGCCCCACACTTATTTGTCCTTGTTTCCAATTCTAAACAACTCCTCTCTCTGCCATAGAAGACACTGGAGGAGGTGCATCCAGAGATTTCCCGGGGCAGGGAGAGCACCCACAGACCTTAGTGGAGGCCAGGAGAGGCCCCTCAGCAACTGCTTGCCAGTCTCACCCAGGCTGGCCCCAGCAGGCTGCTCATGGGCTTGCAGTGAGGCCAGGGTTTCGTTATCCTGAGACACCAGCCACTGGTTAAATTAGTCAAATACTTTCCCCCGGTATGACTGAGCGGACTGAGCAAAGAGGAAGAGAAGCTGAAGAAGAAAAGATGGCTACTGGTCAGCTCCTTCCTCCTCCTCTCCCCTCCCCAGCCTCCCCCCGCCCCCGCAGCTGTGACTGACACCACCTGGGCCCTGAAACAGCTGCCACAGACTCCTGCCACTTGCCTTCCTTCCTAGGGTCCAAATGTAGGCAGGGTGGCTGTGTGTGTGTGTGTGTGTGTGGTGTGTGCATGCACACCGCACACGCATGAGAAAACCTCTTAACGTGCCATCTCATGGCCAGGGAAGAGCTAGAGTGCTGCCCACTTGGTCAGAAGCATGTGTGTCTCCTGGGTCTCCTGAGCCAGCGAGGAGTTCACCATAGCTACATCTCATGGTGCCTCAGATGGGGTAATAGGGGAAGCACACTGAGACGTCTGGGGAGAAATAGTATCTATATCTTTAAGATGTGAGGTGAGCAGTAAGTACCAGGAGGGATCAGCAGCCCTCAAATGGCCATCCGTGACCTACTAGGGTCAAGAGTGTATCAGCCACTTCACACCAAGAGCCCAAAGTCATCCTAGTCACCAGTTTAGGAACCGACCAGAAGATGTGTGATGATAAGAACCACTAGGCAGACTATTTTTTTAATAAATGTTTCCATTTTATAAAAGCAGTGCATGCTCTCTTGTGTAAAAATTAAAACTTAAAGGAGATGGTAGTATACTTCAGTAGCTCTTGCCTCATATTCACAAGGCCCTGGGTTTGACCCCAGCACTGGGGAAAAAAAAAAAAAAGACCTTAGAAGAACAAAAAGGCCATAATTGTGGAACCCAAAGACATCCATTATTTGCCATATTTCCTTTCTGCTTCTTTTCAAAGTCTTTTCCAGAGCTTTGAAACCTTATTTTATGCATAATTTCATATCCTGATTTTCCACTTAAAATTTTATCAAATGCATGTCCTCATGTCACTAAAAACTCTTTGTAAGCATTTTTTTTGAAGTCTGTGTAATGTTCCAGCTCACAGAAGTAACATAATTTGCCCAATTATCCTTCTTTGTTGGACTTTTAAATTATTTCAATTTTTTTTAGGTAAGAAATAATGCTATGATGATATTTTGGCATACAAATCTTTGTCCTCATTTCAGATTATTTCCTCTAAATAAAGTCCCAGAAATAAAGCTACTCAGTCCAATGGTATGAACATATTTCAGGCTAAATAAATCTTTTTTTAGACAGGTTGTTGAAAAGTTTGTTTAATATTTAATACCAGACTTTTCAGATAAAATGAATAAACCAACCACTGCATACCCTTATCCAGCTTTGAAACATATTATCTGTACGGTGAAAGTCACTCTGTATGTCTCCCCTATCTCATCCCACACCTCCAACTCCAAAGGCAGCCATTATTCAGAATTTTTATTCTCAGGGTTTTTTGTTTTTTTTGTTTTTTTTTGTTTTTTGGTTTTTTTTTTTAAGAAGCAAAACTTCAAGGATATAAGGTTTTTCTCTTAGAAAATAGAAAAGGGACTAGGAATGTGGCTCTGTGGTAGACCACTTGCCTAGCATGTTTGACACCTGGGTTTGATCCCCACCACTGCAAAAAAAGAAAAGAAAGAAGGGAGGAAGTAAAGATGGAAGAAAAAGAGAAAGTGAAAGAGGAAGCAGGCACAGTTTTTGAGCCATGTAACAAGACAGAGAAAAGACTCAGGTCTTGGGGGGCTCTCTGCACTTAAGTCCAACCTCTGATCCTTGACATCTGAGGTCTAAGGGAAGTTCCCTGGTCACATGCAGTCCCATTCTTCCCCTAAAAAGCAAGGATGAAGTAAATGCCATTCACTGCTGTGGTTGTGCCACAGGTTAACCAAGACGAATACCCAGCACCCTATAGGCTATCAAGCATTACCCTGCCGTGTAGCCTCTGGATGTTTGGGGCCCAAGGAAAGCCATTTTACAGGGTGGTAGCCAGACAACTCTTTATAAGATTTTGCTGGGGACAAATTGATGTCATACTTGCTGTTATTTCAAAAGCAATGAGAGGCTATGTGTTTCTCTGTTCCATAATTTTCTTTGGGTTTCAAGACAGACATGTAAAAGATGTCTAAGCAGTGTCCCATTGGGAATTCCAGTGGAAGATTGTTTTCTCCCTTTTTTTACTTTTCAGGTGAGTCTGAGATAGTCTAAGCAGTAAATCCTGCAGCTTTGGACTCACTTTTACTATGTCCTAACCAAATGATCAAAGAAGCTCCACCAGTTTTCAATACAAACACACGTACATAATTAAGGTGTCCAGATGTCTGCATTATAGGTTTGGTGGCCTGGGATGAGCAGGTGACTCAGTTTCTTTCTGAATTACCATAATCTCAGGTTGTTCACATAGGCGATAGGTTGAAGGGGTTATATTTGTGAGGGTTGAAGTTTGGCTCTAGAAGGAACTTCAGTGTTAATCTAGTTATAGTTGATGGTCGTTAACTTTTGTGAATTAGGAATATCTCTAAAACTGTCTTTCCTAAAGAATGTTCTTTCTCTACAATGTATGCCCATGTCCATCTACACAAAATGTGTCCAAGCATCAAACGATTTGAGACCTTCTTGAAGCCAATTCATGGACCCTTCAGTAAGAATCCCATGTTGGTACATAGGGCAGCTGTAACTGAAAAACACAGCCTGGGTGACTTCAACAACAGACATTTATTTCTCACAGTCCTTGGAGGCTAGAAGTACAAGATCAAAGGGTCAATAGGGTTGGTTCCTTCTGAGGCCACCTTCTCCCTGCGTCCTCACGGGGTCTTTCCTCTTTGTGTGTCAATGTCCTGATCACTTTTTAGAAGGACACCAGTCATATTGGATTAGGGCCCGCCCTGAAGACTTCATTTTAATCACCTATTTCAAGACCCCATCTCCACACACAATCACACATAGAGGTATTGGGGATTGGGACTTCAATATATAAATTTGGAAGGGACACAATTCAGGCCATAATAAATCCCTAAGCTAATCCAGGCACCAAAGAGGTCCAGAGACTTGCCCAGTGTCACAGACGCTAAGCGCAAGAGGCAGAGCTACAAGCTAGGTGCTGTGTCACCCAGTCTCCGTCCACCCTGCTGGCTGTCTGCATACTTTGCTAGACCACATGTGCTGCCTAAGAGCCTACAAAGCCCAGAGGGTGAAATTTGAGGGACAGGGCATGAATGGAGGTGCTACTGCCGCCCCAGGGTCTCTAATGGCATCAGGATGAGACTAAGGATCCGAATGCACTCCTTTTTCCTCAGGGGACCTTTGCAGAATCCAAAACAATATGTCGAGCGAGGAGTCTTCCAGATGTCTCGTTAGGATCAGAGGAGTGATGGGGGTGCCAAATGATTCAGTGTGATCCTCCCTCTACCATTGAGATCCACATGGTGGGCTGGGTCAGTGGCTCCTGAAACCTTGGAAGATTGAGGATTTTGATAACAAATATTTAGAATCTGGTGATGTGCTACTATCATGTGTTCTCCGATTAGGGTTCCACCTCTGCTGCTGCCCAGTGACCCACCCTCTCTCCTCTGGGTGTATTTCAGATCTTTTCCAGGATCCCTGGGATTCTTCATACCCCATGCCCCCTCTGCCACAGTCTTTCCTGCAGTCTCCCCAAAACCTTTACCAGAGATAGAAACTTGCTGTTTTTGAATTGTCTTAATTCCATATTAAATCTCTATCAGTGCTCTCTTTGGATGTCTGTACTTAAGATTACTTAATCTTGGGTCTATTTTCCAAACAGAATGTTACTGCATTTTCTGTTTTATGTGCATGCATGCATGTAATTAGTGTGTGTGTGTGTGTGTGTGTGTGTGTGTGTGTAGTCTTCTGTTGTCTGAAACACCTCCCAGTTGGGAATCATTTGTAAATTCAGTTAATGAGCATTTAACACATTCCCTTTGATGAAGCTGTTAAATCTGAGCTCTGAGCTGGCATCCCACCAGACGCCTCCCCCTCCCGAGCTCTTTGTGTTTACCTATTCTTAAATGCTTAGCAATGGATTCTTATTTGTTGGCACAATATGGAACTAACCTTAGCCCTCACTGGAAAAAGTTGGGTTTGAGTTTTGTAAGAAAAATGCTTAAATCTGTATTCCAAGCAAGTCCTCTTTACTGGCCGGCTTTCATTTTCAGCAAACAAAATAAACAGCAGACAGAACAAACATTTCATAATCACCCTAACTGGTCCTGCCTGGGGCAGCAGCACATAATCTATAGCTATTGGCTGTTGCAAGAACAAATATCAAACTCAAAACCTGCTGGTTCCAGCCATCACAGAGATTTCCTGGGTTTAATTATAACTTGATTTTTGAAAAGGGAGCGTGTGTCACGTATGCTTTTCAATCACTTGGAGAAATTCAGAGCAAGTGACAGAGTGGCCCTGGGGTTCACCTGTAAGATGAGCTCTCATTACTGTCCCCTACAGTGGAGACATCACATACCCAACACTGTCACAGGCACAGAAACTATCTGTCGCCAGAGCCGTGGCTTAAAGCACACAGATATCTTTTAAGTCAAACCCTTAGACTTCAATGTAATTTAAAAATATAGAAATAAATGGAGGGAAGGGATTGGACTAAATATGCATCCTTGCATGAAACAGGAAATGATGTCTTGGCTTAAAACAGTTCTCCCTCTACATTATATCTTATCTACCACATAGGTGCTCCTGATCGCCTCCTCCTGACTTCAAGAATATTTTAGCTCTACAATTTTGCTATGAAAAAATAAAAGAATACAAGGTTAAGTTCAAGGGATTGTTTCAGTCAATTCCCAGCCTGAATCACCTGGAAATCCATAAGTAGAAAAACATTTTCTACTTTGAGTTGATAGCAAGCCAGAAGAGGAAAGGATGGGAGCTACTGGTGTTGACTCAGGGAGGGGCAGGGGTGACTCACCTTGAACAAACAAGCCACCAATCCGTTCATGAGCAAAGCCCTGACCCTACCCAATCCTACCTGATTTCAGATGCCTTACTTATAGTCTCCAAGGCCTCTAACCTCATTTTTTCTTGCTGTCACTCTCTCCTGTTGACTTTAGGGTAAAAGGCAATGAAGTGGTAAGACACAGGGTCCATCCCACCAGAGTCTGTCTCCAGGTCACTATGGTGGATTAGCCTGGAGAGGCCCCTATCGGGATCTTCACCATAGCCAATGGTAGCCTTGGCCTTGGAAAAGCTTTCTTTTTAAGACCAATTAGCCTCAGAAACATAGATGACTGGTACTGATAAGGCCATCAGACCCGGAGAACATCTAAAAAGTAGGGGCCTAAAAGCAAGTGCACTGAGTTTTATATGCTGGGGTGGGGGTAGATGGTGTTCATTTAATGTATAATAGACGGTGACTTCATTTCTATCCTGCCAGCATTCACATGCTGCACAGCAAGTGTGAACACAATAAAAGCCATGAATTCTGTGAGAAAAGTCGAAATGTTCAGGAAACCATTATTTTTTATATATGAACATAACCAATACCTTTTAGCTTTTATAGTTTTTAATTCCCAGATATATGCTAAAATGTTTCCTTCTTTCTCCCAGTTAATAACTGGGAGTTAGCCAGAGGCAGTGGTGCACATCTGTAATCCCAGCTATTCCTCTGGGAAGGAGTATCACAAGCTGAGGAAGGAGGATCACAAGTTCAAGGTCAGCCTGGGCAACTTGATGAGACATTGTTTGAAAATAAAAAATAAAAAGAGGCTGGGGCTGTAGCTCAATGGTAGATGCCCCTGGGTTCAATCCCAGTACTGTAAAATAAACAAATAAATAAATATAGAAATGATCAAACAAACAAAAAGCCCTGGGAGTTAATGAAGAAGTTATTACAGATTTCAGTATATTTTATGAAAGAGATACAAAGACATCTTTTCTCTATGCCTGCTTTATGCATCTTTGTCCGGAAGATTATTCTCTCCAAACCCATTCATTTTCCTGTGATTCTATTTGTTATATCAGAGCCAAATTACCCAGAAGTGACATTAATAGTACTTTTTTTTTTTAATCAAGTGCAGGGTGATTAGGACAAATTTGTCCTTATTAATTCTCCTTGTTGATGTTTTTAGAGTATTCTGTGACCTGTGTTCATGTTCATTGGAACACTACTATTGAAGAGTAAATGTCATAAAAACATTTGAAACAGCTATGTCACTTTTTGTTCCTCATATTACTGACTCCCAGTGGGAAATTTCCAGAACATCTTAAGTGGTAAGACCTGTGGGGGTCACATTGAAGAGACAGGTAGCCATGAGGATTGACTTCCCAAAGCACTCTTCCATTCAGTGTGCAATAAATGATGTCACATTGAGCCAGGCACGGTGATGCACACCTGTAATCCCAGCAGCTGGGGATGCTAAGGCAGGAAGATCGCAAGTTCAAAGCCAGCCTCAGCAAAAGTGAGGAACTAAGCAATTCATTGACACCCTGCCTCTAAATAAAATACAAAATAGGGCTGGGGATGTGAACTCAGGGTCAAGTGGCCCTGAGTTCAATCTCTGGTACCAACAAAAAAAAAATAGATGATATCATCCTGAGGGGTTCACAGTATACCATTTTCAATGTGTCTTCAGTAGCAGATAAACCTGAATTTCTGCAACTTAGCCATCAAGTAATATCTTTGCTTGAAATGCTTCTCTCTCTCTCTTTCTTTTGGAATAAAGTTCAAGACACTGTAAGTCCTGTTTAGCAAATTATAGATTACATCACAAAAGAAAATAAAGTTTAACTGCATTAAGAACGTCCAAGGCTCCCAATATTGCTGAGAGTCAAATGAATTTCTCCTGTAGCAGACTTTATCATGAATTCTCACTAGCTAGAACTATGACCTAACTTGACTATGATTTTATTCAGACTACTGAAGGGTCCTCAAACAAGAATAAGTGCTAAGGACTGAAGCTTTCTGTTCAATAAACTAAGAAGCTTGAAAAGCAAAAAGATCATTGATAAACACACGTAATTTCCACTAAGATGAATGTTGTGGCTTTTGTGTTCAGTCATATGGGCCAACGTTGGCAAATTTGGAAAGTCAGAGAAGCTTTGTCTCTGTCTTCTGTCTTCCGTTGTCTGGATTTCTTTTTTCTATTCTTTTTGATTGGTATTCTCTCTTCCTGTTGTTGTTGTTGTTGTTGTTGTTGTTTTGTGGTACTGGGGATTGAACCCAGGGCTTTGTGCATGCGAGACAAGCACTCTACCCAGCCCTCTTCCTGATATTTTAATAATATATTTTGATTTTTAATTGACACATAAGAATTGTACATATCTATGAGGTACAGAATGACATTTCAATACATATAGTGTATAATGATCAGAGCAGGTTAATTGGCATATCCATCACCTCAAACATTTATCATTTCTTTGTGCTAGGAACATTCAAATTCCCGATTCCTTTTGTAGCTCACTATTACCCAGCTGGAACCTCCCCACAAGTCTGTGTGGTCCCAAGAGACTTAATGCACCTCCAGTTCTAAGGGCTACCCTGGGACAGGCCTATACCGTAGAGCCTCACATTCCTATGGCCTCACTGCTTAAGTTGGGGAAGATTCAGGCAAACCATGTCAAATACCCAGAGTTGATCTCAGGCATATTGCTGGAACTATTGGAAAAGAGGAGCTCGTCTTCCATAGTTTCTAAGATGGTCCATTTAAATCAAGGAACTGCTGTTGACCATCTTCCCACTATGTAAAAAAGTCTGCTGAAGATTAAATAAGCAAGTAAAGAGAGAAACAGATTCCCCAAATCATCCCAAGCACTTGAATCCACCAGCAACATTCCAGTTCTGGCAACTAATAAATTCCCCTTGATTTAAGCAAATAGGATAGGGTTACTTGCAACAAGCAGATCCCACTCTGAGCCAGAAACCTGGGCCCAACCACCCGTCTCCTGCCTCAAGCTGTGCTTCATCCTCTTTCCCCTTGACCCCCAGGACCACTCCCTCCACAACATTGGAGCCCAGAGATTGTTCACTTTGAGCCTTCAGCATCCAGGGCATCCAAGAAGAGGGAAAAGCAGAGCTTCAACAGCTGCCTTAGGACCTTTTTAGGATTAAAGTTTGGGGCTCAGAGGTGCAAGCAGCATGGATAGACCCCACGTGCAACTATCTTAGACTAGGGATGGGGAAAGGGGAGCACAGGAAACTGTAACTACTGAGGGGACAGTACACACCCCTGGGCTGGTGTGTGATGATGGCACATGGAGTTAGGGGACATTGTCCACTTTGGAATCCTCAACACTAACAAAGAAAGCCTAAAAATTTGGTTTAACTATGTAAAGTCACACCAATTACAGTCGTTTCTGTGGATTGCTTCCCATTTACGCCTTGTGCAACACAATGATGATTATGTACTTCATTAAATATCTGTCAGGTTAATTTAACCTCTTAGATTATATTTGATGGCATCTAAAAGCAAAATACATGTGTGCTCTAGCTTCCCAGTTTACTTTCAATACATACAAATTGGCCATTTGCTTACAACTCTAGACAAGGTGTATAATATATGTGCATTTATACTTGAAGAGATGAGGGAACACAGATTGATGAATAAATAGCACTGTCCCTATAGCACCCTTATCTCAGGGAGGCATCACTGCCATATTTTGGGTAATTAGAACATGGTGAAAACCAGGTGTTTAGTAATTTGCCTATACTTGCTTCAAGAAAAATCAGTTGAAAAAGAATATCAAGAATAGCTTCTAAATGGTGAGAGGTTAACTCAAAGAAGAGGTAGCATGGGGTGCAGGGAAAAGTACTGGGAATAGAATAAACCTGACCTGCCTTCCCGTGGCCTCTCTGTACCCCAGTGTCCAGATCTGTGAGATGGGAGCCTTCGTTCCTACCTCATGAATTGGTGTAAGGACTAAATGGGATAATGAAGATTTTGTGCAGTGAATATTAGCTTTATCCTGTGGTAGTAAGCTTGAATGCAGTCTGTGAGAGACAAAAGTCAATCTTATTCTGTCTGAGCGGTGGTGCCAGGAGAGTTGTGGTTTGCTCTTATGTTTATGAGCCCCAAATTCCCACTAATTGTCTAAACCACATAAAGGTACTTTAATAGGTTAAAAAAAGAAAAGAAAAAAGAAAAAGAAATGCCCACGCTGAGAACAGTGGCACATACCAAAGAATCCCAGCTACTCGGGTGGTTGACGCAGGAGAATCACAAGTTCTAAGCCAGTGTGAGCAGCTTAGTGAGACCCTGTCTCAAAATTTGTAAATTTTTAAAAATTTAAAAAGTATAGGGATGTAGCACAGAGATAGAATATTCCTGGGTTCAATCTCTAACACAAGTAATTGAAATGGCTTCCTGTAGTCTGCCCAGTCTCAGTGCCTCCAAATTGTGAGAACCATTCCCCTGGTCTGGTGAGATGGGCTAAGTTTTCTCTAGGAATGCTAAGCAAAGAGAAAGACTGATGAGAGGCAAAAGTAATTGATCCATAGAGTATTGAAATGTTCTTTAAAATCAAATGAAAGCCACAAATAAGGGATAAGAATAAGAACCACAACATAGAGCACAAGGTATTTATTGTAATTATTATTCTTGTTGTTGCCACTTGGTGGGGGACTTTCAGGGAGAAGGTTCAAGGAAAAATTCAGACTTGGAGAAGAAGAAATGTTTAGAGCCAGTAAAAATAGACATTAGTATTTAAATTAATTTGGTTAAGTTCCCCCCAAAATAGCAGTATCTTTGATAGTGGTAACAACAATCAGGCAAAGGAAAGGGGGGAAAAAAACACTAGGTAAAGAACAGGAAGGAACTAACTTTATGAAATGAACTTAAGTATCTTCCAGTGTTGCTTGAGAGGAGAGGGGGCCAGAGGTGTCTCCTGTTTTCATAGACTTGTGCTGCTGGAACACAGTTCAGTCTTACTGCCTACCCCAGGGAGCTATAGAGCCAAGTCATTCAATTTGAATGGTTATCCAATTCATTTTTTTTTTTAAAAGATTTTAAACCACTGTCTGCAATGAGCTCTGGGCTTGCCTGCCAACCACCCATGAGCAAAGAGCAACACAGCTGCCTAGGGGTCCCATCTGCCAAGGGCCTCCACCTGCTTCACCCTGGGACATGGGTTAATGGAACCTTCCATAGAAATGGGGTTTTCTTTGGGATATGGATATTAATACAGATATTAGCAACTATCAGCCTTTAGGCACCTTCAATGCTTATAGAAATGTGCTGGTCTGTGGAGCTTTATAACTCGAAAAGTAGCTTTTGGAAGGCTCTGCCCCTGGAAGAGCTGTGAAGGGGACACTGCTCAGAAATGGAGTCTCATGGGAACTCAGTCACTCAAGCCAGAGCTGAGCCTTGGCGATCCACTCCTGTCCCCCATTCCTGAGCATCAGGGCATAGCAACAAAGGCAAGTGGTAGCGGATTCCATTGATCATGGGTTCCATGCCACGCTTTAAAAGGTCCATCCGAATCAGCAGTAGTCTTGAGAAGTGGATTTAGTCTACCATCATCCACAGGGGCTCACTCCACCAGCCAGTTTCAAGGAGAAACCTCCTCTATGCTACTGAGCATGATCCTCCCAGCTCCTTCAGGGCCTTGGAGAAACCTCATCTATACTACTGTAGCCAGGATCTACATTTTCTAAAGTATGCATAGCAGCATCCGGTAGCTTGACCACAAAGTACAGTGAGTTAAGATCCTGGTACAGCCATCAGCTACAGCCTTCCCAAAACTTGCAAAACACTGCGCCCCTGATTGTCAGCTAATGACACTGGAACACAGTCCTCATCTTAGAGCAACCATGTCAGCTGTCCTTGGAGGAGGAAAAGTGAAGGTTCTAGTCCCTTGGGAACTCGGGCAATTTTTGTTATTCGTATACACTCTGCAAGCATTAACATTCATCAGGGAGCAAGAGAAACCTGAGAAATAGTCATTGGCCTAATTCGGATGGCTGAATTGATTCATGGAAAAGCCTGTGAATTGCAATTGGGCCTTTGGCACAGTTCTAGAGAAGCAAAGGGGAAATCCAGTCCGTGAAAAAGCAGGACATATCTATGTCTGCCACACCTGGGCTGGTCCAACCATACAAAGATGTGCACATGACACTGGTCACACACATATTTCTGGAGCAGTATTCTTAGATTTTTCAGAGAAGCACAGTTCCATGTCCACAAATGGCTTTGGAGATGTGTTGTTGGCCACAAGAGAAAGCAAACAAGAATTTAAATGAGGCCTCACAGCCAAGAAACTGTCACAGGATCAGTGGACCCTGACCAATGGCAGAGACCAAAATTGGTTTAGAACAGGGACAAGTGGCAGAATTCAAAAATTATTGGGAACACAGACATGCTTTGAGACCCTGAACAAATTACTGCACCTGTCGATGTAGAGATGGGAGATGGGCCTCACCAGAATGAGGTCCAGATTGTATGATAGTAATAGGTTCTCTCTTATCAGGATATAGGAAGATTAAGCCACAACTGGCAAAGTGTGTACTGAGTTGCCTGCCTAGAACAAACCAAGTATTTGATACATAGTTGCTGCTGTTATTTTTATTATTACTCTAACACAGAAAGGACTGCATTTATTACTAATGCCCAATGACTATTGCCCCATATTTTAAATAATACCTTCCTTATAAGTGGCACTGTTGAGCTGTGAATCTCAGCATGTGTGATCAAATATTAAGCTATAATCTGTAATGAGGAAAGAGGATGAAGCAATAATTGTCTTGAAATTTTGCATCATCCTTATGTCTTGCTGAATAGGGGAAAATACAAAACACAGAGAAAAAGAGCCAATATTCGTTCTGAAGTGTTTTAACAGCTCTGTGGGGTTAACATTGTTAACCATGTTAACATTGACCTTTTTCAAAGAATGGGGTAAAACACCTTGGTGCAACTATTTTGCTAAAACCCATGGAGTCTCCAGGCACAGTGGTGCACCCTTATAATCACAGTGACTCAGGAGGCAGAGGCAGGAGGATCTCATGTTCCAGGCTAGGGAGACACTGTCTCAAAATAAAATAGAAAGAGGTTGAAAGTGTAGCTCAGGGGTAGAACAGTTGCCTGCCATGTGGGAGGTCCCAGGTTCAATCCTCCAGTAACACAAATCAATAAATAAGTACAATGCATAGACTCTGCTTCTCACTTTCAAAAGAGGCAAAGAAAGCCAGGCACAGTGGCACACACCTGTGTTCCCAGCAAATAGGGAGGCTGAGACAGGAGGATCAGCCTCAGCGATTTAGTGAGACCCTAAGCAACTTAGCAAGACCCTGTCTCTAAATAAAATACAAAAAAAAGGGCTGGGGATATAGCCCAGTGGTTAAGTGCCCCTGGGTTCCATTCCCAGTACCCCCCAAAAAAAATTGGCAAAGAAAAATGCCACAGATGGATAGTAAGTCCTTTATGCTAATTAACCTCTCCATGTCTCTCTCTCTCTCTCTCTCTCTCTCTCTCTCTCTCTCTCACACACACACACACACACACACACACACACACACACACAGAGAGACACACACTCACCCCTCTNCTCTCTCTCTCTCTCTCTCTCTCTCTCTCTCTCTCTCTCTCTCTCTCTGTCTCTCTCTCTCACACACACACACACACACACACACACACACACACACACCACATTATTGACCTCACTTTGCTTATGGTAATTTCTGGTCCACAACTCAATTGAATACACAAGCATTTTAGATGTGAAAGATCTGAGATTGAGCCTTCACAACATTTTTTTTACAGATGATTAAACAAAGGCCCAGGATAATGCAGGAAATGAGTGCCAGCATTCCTGGATGTCCTCTTTACCTACGGTTTGGGGAGTAAATAGCCCCTGTTTTGCCACCTCCATGGGGTGGGAGGCTCTTTACAGAGAGATGTTGATCTCAGAGGAAGGAGCTCTGTTGCACATGCGCACATTCTCTCTCTCCTCTCCTTCCCCCACCCCTGCTTTTTTCTCCCCCACCCTAATTCTTGCTTTATCCCCCCAAATTCTGATACTTTCCTTCAGAGCAGGAGCTGAAGCAAAAAAAAAAAAAAAGTCAACAATCAAGGCATTTTTTTGAGCAGAACAGATGCATTATTCTTTGGGTGAGCAGAATCCACATTCTGATTTCTGTTCTTAGCTGCTTCTCAGGGAGAAGCAGAGAAAAACGGCAGCAAGTAATAACAGTCACTAGAACTCTCGCCAGCCAACAGGTCCATAGGCAGAGAAGCATTTCTTGGTGGCCTGTGGTACATCCAGATTAGGCTGATGGAAGTACAGCACTGGAGACCACTGGACAGCTCTGTCCCCTTATCTGAACAAGTGCTGAGGCCTGAGGAATAGTACAGAATTGTCTCCAGCATGCCTGGCTCCCTCACAGCCTGTCACAGAGAGGGCCTTGTGGTGACAGAAAGGCTTCACCTGGTGGGTGGGGATAACTGCTATATTGGTCACACCCAGCCCCTTGGAGAAGTCACTAATTTCCAATATTCTGACAGTTCCAATATTCTGTGTTCTTCTTCCACACTAGTGGAATGGAGAGAGAATCACAGGTCAGCTCTTGACTTCAATGCTAAGTGTCAGGAAGCCAATTGTTTAAAAAGTCTTCCAAAAAAAAAAAATGAACTTTCATAATATTCTAATATCTCTTATTGTATATATTGACTTTTATTAAGCCTTTGTTCATTACCATTAAAACCTACTGGAAATATTTATTAATTTCTTTTATCTTAACTTTTTTGGTACAGGAGATTGAACCCAGGGGTGCTTTACCACTGAGCTACACCCCCAGCCTTTTTATTTATTATTTTGAGACAGGGTCTCTCTCAGTTCCTGAGGCTGGCCTCAAACCTTTTATCCTCCTATCTCAGTCTCCTGAGTGATTGGGATTACAGGTATGCACCATCATGCCCAGCATAAATCCTTGTTATTTTTAAAGAGGGAATGCTTGCTTAAAAAGCCAATGTCTATGGGATATTTGTGTACTCCTAAATATATTTTTATATTAAAAATAGTAACATTTAAGCTGAGCATGGTGGCACACACCTGTAATCCCAGCAACTGGGTAGGCTAAGGCAGGAGGATCACAGGTTCGAGCGCAGCCTCAACAACTTAATGAGACTCTGTCTCAAAATAAAAAATAAAAATAAAAAGGTCTGTGGTTGTAGCTCAGTTGTCAAGCATCCCTAGGCTCAATCCCCAGTATCAAAAATAAAATAAAAGTCGTAACATCTACATAGCACTGATGATATCGGTCATGCTTTATACTAGTATCTCATGTAACTCTGTGGGCTTCATGCTATTCATAGTTTCATTTTATAGATGAGAAAACTGAGGCTCTGTAACATTGAGCAACTGACCTAACAACATTTTTTTTTTTTAATGCTCTACTGTCAGGCTGTCGGGACCTGCAGCCCCCTTCAGGCTATATATCCAGAGTGTTGCACATACAGGGCACATGTCCAAGATCCATTGGTGGCTGGAGGAAGCAGACAAGGGCAAGGGAAAAACAGACACCATTTCCTGACACAGAGCATTTATGAGGAGGAGCTTGCAGGAAGACAACAAAGTACGGTGCAGTTTGCTGCTTAGCTCTCATGGTCCCCTGTTGCTTAAAGGACATAGGGAGTGCAGGGAAATACAGAAGGCACACTTTCATGCCTGTGAAGGCAGAGGTGAGAGTCAGAGGTCTGCAGCTGTGAATGCCACTGTTATAGTTTGGATAGAAGGAATCCCCCAGAAGCTCCCGTGTTCCTGCAGGAGTGTTCAGAGATGAAATGATTAGGTCCTGAGAGCTACGCCCTAATCTGGGATCCATGCATTTGATGGAGTAATAATTTGCAGGGTGGTAACTATAGGTAGGTAGGGTGTGGCTCCAGGAAGCAGATCACTAGGGATGTGACCTTGAGGGTTACTGATCTTGTCCCTGGATTCTCCTGCTCTCCCTCTGCTTCCCAGTTGCCATGGGGTGAGCAGCTTCCCTCTGCCGTGCCCGGCCACCATGATGTTCTGCCTCCTCTAGGGCCCAGAGCAACAGAGTCTGCCAACATGGGCTGAACCTCAGGGTCTATGAACCCATTATAAACTTTTCCTCCTCTCAGTTGTTCTTTTGGGGTATTTGGTTAGTGACACAAATCTGATTAATGCAGGATTTCAGAGAAAAGAAATCTCTGTTGTTGCATTCTTAAAATTTCTAGTATTTCCATAAGGATGGGCTGCTCCCCCCAGAAGTGGAAAGAAACTTCTGGAAGAGTACTTTAAGGAGGATCTGTAATTTGAGAGACTGTTCACTCAGTTCAGGAGGAAGAGGAAAACTCTGGGCCATGGTGTCCACTGCCCCAGGGAGCCGCTGACCTTCAGAACTACAAAGGATGGACCCTAGGAAGAGTCCCACCAGGGCGTCAGAACAGACATTTTCTCCCTTAGTTTGTTTATTTTTCTGAGGAAAAAAATGGTGGTAAAATAGCTTACACTAAAGACGTGTCTAACGAGGGTTATAAGCTCATGTATTGAGCATCTTTCTTTCATAGTGACACAATTTAAGATGAGGACAATGATACTTGTTTTTTAGCTGGGTTTGTCAAAACTCAGAAGAAAAAAAAGCATAAATGTCCAGCAAAGTTGAATTGCAATGAATAAATTTTTTCAATAAGAAATTGAATAACTTTTAATTGTACATATGTCCATTACAATATTCAGGATTATGTATAACAAAAAATCATTTCTATTTTACCTGGCACTGAGGAATCCATGTTAATACCACACCCTTTAGTAAAAAACTAGTACATGCCTTTTAGGAAATAGTAGGCAATAAACAAAAATATAAGGAATCTTCTTGCAACTAATTCTATCATAATTTCTTATGGGGCAGTTTCCTACTTTATGTAAAAAAAAATATACATTATATATATAGTTTGCTATCAGACAAGTAATAGGTTAGGTTTCTTTTGAGTTATATCATTAATTCATAAATAAAATATTCGAAAATTTTGGTTAGCATTTTAAAATACTTTAAACTATGTGTAAATTGTTTGTGTTTCAAAAAGGGCAATTAATTGAATAAATACCTACTGAGCCCTCATTTTTCATCTTAAGCTGTTGAAGCTATTTGGGGAGCAGAGGAAAGAAAATGAACTTCTCTGTGCTCTTGCAATCTAAAGGATGGTTTTATGAGGATGTGTTAACTTTAAACTGTAGCCAAGTACCGAAGACTCAATAATATTGTACAGGGCAATCTAATTATAAAGATTTCCATTTCATATGACTTCAGAGATTGATATTTACTTTTCAGCATTTATGAATCCTACAGGAATTATATATCCTGGTATCATTTAAATCCTTTGAGAAGGTCTCTGAAGTTGTATACCTGAAAACTGTATGAACTTAAGAAGACTTTAGGGTGAAAGGTCAAACTGAGTTAGGAGGGAATAAGAAGCAAAACAGTAATTCAGGATGGTAGTTCCAGGTACAAAGTCTCAATTCTTCAATCAGAGTAATGGACATATTGTAATGGGCATATGTACACTTGTCAGGCCAGGTGTGGTGGCACAAGCTTATAATTCCAACAATTCCTGAGGCAGAAGGTTTGCAAGTTTGAGACCAATCTCAGCAACTTCGCAAGACCCTGTCTCAAAATAAAAAAGGGTTAAGGGTGCAACTCAGTGAAAGCACCCCTGGGCTCAATCCCTAGTACTTCAAAGGTAATAAAGTAAATTTACATGGTGTCTGTCCACTCTGCTTCCCGCATCTCAGTGGATATTTTTAGGATCAGAGAATGTTGTCAAGGTGTTGGGGAGGAAATGAAACTAAGTTCCCAGGGCCTGTTGCCACTGATGCATGGATATCAGGTTAGCCACAAGCTGTAGCTCTTATCCTACACTTGAGAGGTAGTAAATTACTTTTGCATGGAAATGAATTAACTCTTTCCTCTGACTGCATTACCATAACATGCTGTCAGAAGTGATTTAGTAAACTGAATATGGAAGACTAAAAACCTGTATACACTTCCAAGAAATAAATTGATTAATGCGTTCTTTTCTCATTCATGTGATCAGGTTCCTGAGATGATATTATGCTAATGCTCATTCTTATCTTCTATTGTCTGCTTCCGTAAGCTCAAGGTCAGGGAGATGTTAAAGGTCATCTCATCAGTCTTCCCTAGGCCCAAGCAGATGTTCATGCTCCTCCATAACATCCTTACCAAGTGGTCTAGCAAGAGACCTAAAAAGGGGCCAGATAAAAATATAAAACAAGGACTGGGGATTTCTGAGTGATAGAGTACTTACGAAGAGTCTGTAAGGCCCTTGGTTCCATCACTTAAACCATGAATAATAATAATAATAATAATAATAATAATAATAATAATAATAATAAATGAAATCTGTGTCTTTCAGAAGCAAGATATTCTGTTTTTTCACTTAGAACAAGGAATCAAGAGGCCAGTTGCAAACTCCCCGAAGCAGCTCTGGGTGTATCGCCTATATTTGTAGTTCTAGTTATTCAGGAGGCTGAGCCAGCAAGATTCCTTGAGTCCAGCAATTCAAGGTCATCCCAGGCAACATAGCAAAACTGTCTCTAAGCAAACAAACAACAACAACAACAAAACCCTAAAGCACTATTTATAAAACTATTCCCTGAACCTTTTACTTTACGGCAGAAAAAGGGCTGGTAAAATTCTTCTTTAGTAGGAATAATAGTTTTATATCTTTTTATATCTTACAACAACTAACATTCATTCAATGATTATTTATGGGTCAAACATTGTGCTAAATAATTTTCATGTCATTTCTAATTTAATCAAAAAGTTTATTTAATTTTCACAAGACCCCGAGAAGCTAATACTATTATAATCTTGGTTAATAGAAATGACCAAAGTGAGAGAGGAATTAAGTAAAATGTCTGCCATTTTAACATCAGACGGGATCTTTGGAATCATAAATTAACCCTTCTAATTGCAAAGGATTTGTCTCAGCATTTGTGTCAGAGAGTTTGAGTTTGAAATCTTAGATCAATATAGTTTCTATGACTTCATGCTGCCTTATAACCAAATTTATTAGCATTCTCTGTGCTGCAGAAATCAAGTAGATGGATGGAGAGAGATACAGACAGACAGACAGACAGAAAGACACAAATGACCAACCATTATTCTTCTCTCAGTTTGATCATGGATTAAATAAAGGAGATAAGAAAATAGTAGGCACTTCTGTACTATAAGCTTGATTTAAAAAAAAAATTAAAAAGCAGGCTTCAGAATAGACATTCATGTAAAGAACATTCTCTGGGATATACCATACACTAAACCATAAAGCAAGACTCAGTTTTCTAAAAATGTATCAAAATCATATGCAGTGTGTTTTCTGACCACAGTGGAATTAAATTAGAAATCGCTAGCAGAGAGAAATTCGGGAAATTTACAAATATGGGAGAATTAAAGAGCATACTCTAAAATGGCCAATAGATCAAAGAAGATAAATGATCAAATAGATCAAAGCCAATAGATCAAAGAAGAAAATTGGAAAATGCTTTGAGATCAGATAAACAATATAATATATTAAAACTATGAGAAGCAGTTAAAGCAGTACTCGGAGGGCAATGTAGGCCCTATATTTAATGCCTATATTTAAAAGGAAGAAAAACCTCAGATCAATAAACAAATCTGTACTTTAAGAATCTAGAAACAGAATGACTTCAAGATCTAGATTTAAAAGTTTAAGATTTCTAAAAAGCTTTATTAAAATTACTCCAATGTTCTATGCTAATCATCTCCTGAATGGCTCTTTCTTCAGAAAGTATTCACCTGTTTAACCCCTATTTGTACCAGAGTCATTTTCTGATCAATATTCCTCAGCTCAGGCCCATTTTGTCAAGTCCTTTATTTCCCTTATCTACTGCTGCATAGTTCCTGATGAGGTTTATAATTCCATTTGTTCCTGAGTTTACAGTCACGAGCTCTTCAAAGCTCTTGCTCAATCATGGAAAGCTTTACCTTGATCCCTACTTCAATGAAGGTCCAGGCAGTCAAGAGCTGAATGAGGGCCCTTTTTGATAGAGGTAGAACAGGATGACAGGACGAAGATGGCAAAGCACCACAGATATAGCAACATCAGGAATCATTGCCATCTCTAAGCCTGAAGGGAAAGTTAAGAGGAAACAATAGTTAAATCAAGAATCCTGGAAGAGGGCTTTCTACTGATCCCTGGCCTTAGAGGAAGAAAGCAAAACTTAGCTATGGGGCACAGGTAAGGATAGATATAAATGGTCTCCTGTGCCTCTCTTCTCTCTCATCGCAGGTCATGGACCCAACCCAAAGGAAGCCAGAGAACCAGGAAATTACAGTACCATCGATAGACATCAGTCCCTCGGGGGACAGATGGCAGAGAAGGCAGAGAGGGATCTGAAGGACAGATAGAGATGAGCCAACACAAGTCTTGACCCACCAAGGTCATTGGCTCTAGGCCCCATGATTCTAGGCTCTAGGTGGGTCCCAAGAGGCCTCTCCTTGATTGTTCCGTTTCTGCATATACTTCCACCTCCTCTGCTGTTGGTGATGCTCTCTGCTCCCAATACTTTTGGGCCCTTGCAAAAGCAGCCATTTTTAACCCCTTCTAGGTTCTCCAGGGAGTCTTTGTTCTTGCTGAGTTAGGAGAGGTGTCCCTCTCTGCTAGAACTCACAGCCCTTCCTCTGATTAGTTAAAGAGGCCTTTTCTTTCCATTCTATAGACCCCTCTCCTTAGAACCACAGGCAGGCTCTCTTGGAGTTGAGAAAGGCTCAAGTTTTCTTTTCCCCCTCTTACTTTTCCTCCTGAGAAAGACGTTGAAGAACATGGCGCCCAGAGGCCCACACAGCCACTTCTTCCAACTTATGGTTATTGTGTGTCCCAAGCTGAGCCTTAAGGTTTTTTATGCCCTCACATTCAGGTAGAGTTCCTTATTGGCCATTTGACACTTTCTTTATTTGAAACTGGGGCCCTAGTGGGAGAGAGCTGTATGAGAAAAGCCTTAGTATGTTAAGATCGATTATTGTGTTCTGCTTATAAGATAATAGTGACCCCAGGGGCTAACCATGGGATCATATTGACAGTTTGCCTGCAGATCATTTATGCTCTTGCTTATGCCTTCAAATTTCTTTTATTATCATCTTGCAACAAACGTATCTTAGCTGTTCCTTGTGCATTGGCTTATTTTACACAGAGACCTAAAAGGACTCCCCACTTTTGCCCCCTGAAGAGTGCCATAACTTTTACATAGCCTTATTCTAACTTAAAGACCTTTTTATCTTACTTCTGAGTATGTTCCAAATAGCTGAGGTTGCCAAGAATCTGACCTCTGAGTAAGTGAAATATGGTTCATTCTGCCTGTACTGTTTTCTTACACTATAAAATCATCCAGTGAATTCTGAATTCTGAATTCTGAAGTTCTATGATGGGTCAAGTTTAAAGGCATAGAAGTAGGGTGTATTATTTGAACAAAGGTTGCTGCAGTGATTCTCAAGTGGTGGCTCCTGAACCTACAGCAGCAGCCTTATCTGGGAACTAGCTAGAAATGCAAATTCTCGGGCCCAACCCAGATCAATTCTGAGAGATTCTGAGAGAGTCTGGTGAGGTCAAAGGCTGAGAATCACTGGTCTAGAATACAAAGGAAGGGAAAGGAATATGTTCTAGTTTGGGTTTTCTACAATGCTAAATGATGGCATCACAAGTCATGTGCACACTGCATCTCAGAACCCAGCTGTACCCAGGGATTGGGAGAACTTCCTCCTGGCTACAGGATGGTTAGTCCCTCTATGGAATCATTTCATACAATGTGCTCTAGTAGATGTGGGTTGGATGAGCAGACCAGGATATTTTTAAACATATATGGTAACAGCTCCTCTTAGTCATCCCTGCGTGCCCCAGAGAACTGGCCACTTGCCACATCATCAATACAACCTTCATAGGCAACTGGAGAGGAAACCAGAGCCCTGCCCTAAAAGAGCTTACAGTACAATGAGCTGCCAAACCCATTAAATAATGTCCTTGTCCTGGAACAGGGTATTTATGAACCAGGCTCCATGGCTTCCCAAAGCTTCATGCCTCCTATTGTATTTACTGTTCTTCCACCCTTTGTTGATCTCAGGCTTCAAAAGATGATGTATGGTCTGTGCTGGGAATCCAGCCCTACCAGAAGGACCTGTCACCTCCCTCGTGCTGCACTTGGACTTAGGTTATTAAAGTTCGTGCTCAGCTTCTTAGTTAACTTTAACTTGGCTTTATTTTATTTTGGTGGAAAGTGAATCATTTGGTTACTTGAATTTTGTTTCATTGGTCCTTTAGCTCGGGACATGGTGACTTTTCCGTTAATATTTAGACAACAAACATTTTATTTTATTTTTGCCCTGAAATAACTGGCCCAGAATGAGGCACAGAAGAGGACAGGTCACAGAATGAGTTCTATCATAATGGAATCGAAAAAGTGGAATAAAACCAACTTGAAGAGTTTGCCACAGAGATAAGCAAAATGTCTAACCAACCTTAGCCTTCTTGCTATTGTTGATCTCTTTCTTTGCTACATCTGGATCTTTTTTCTCTGGATTCCTAAGCTCTATATCCTCATTTTCCATATGTCTTTTTCTGGTGTCTTACATATGTTTGTGTGTGGGGGCAAGCATGCCTGAGTATAAGTATATTACACTTTATATAAAATTTTATAATGACATTTTACCACAAAAATGTTTATAAAAATGTAGCAATAACTAACAGTATGACATTTCTAAGAACTGGCTGTGTAATGAGCCCTGGATCAAAAACTTTTCATGCATTAGATCAGTCATTCATCTAACACTTGGTAACTTAAGTGTTTTCTGCTTTTCTTCTTACAATCAGTTTATCCTGTCTGGAAATGGAATTATTCTTTTTTTGGTCAGTAATATTCTCTCTTTTTTAAGTGTCCCTGTCAGAAATTACTTGGCACTTATAGTCATGTTTCCTTGGGAAAAAAGAGAATATGAAACATTGGAAGAGAGCTGAAGGTTAGTACCATCCAAAATGAGTGCTGGGGCATGTGTTAGTCAGTTTTCCATCACTAAACCAAATACCTGAGATAAACGAACTATCAAGAGGAAAGGTTTATTTTGGATCAAAATAAAGGTTCCAATCCACGATTGATTGGCCCCATCCCTTTTAGTCCCGTGGCAAAGCAGCGCATCATGGCGGGGAGCACATGGCAACAAAACCACTCACCTCATGGCCAGGAGCAAAGGAGAGAGGAAGAGGAAGAGACCAGGGCCCAGAATCCCTGTGAGGGCAAGCCCTTGGTGACCTGAAGACCATCCCACTAGGCTCCACCTCTTACAGGTTCCTCTACCTCCTAATAGCACCACAGACTGGGACCAAACCTTTAACACGTGGAACTCTGGGGGACACTTATCCAAACCATAGCAGGGTATAAATGCCACTGTCCTTTAAAATGGGCTTTGCAAGGCCTCTTGCCTTTTCAGTGACAAAGGCTAAGCACTGGTCATCTGGCTTTGCCCTCTGTGAGTTACGGAAAGGCCTTTGCTTATAAATCCATGGAGCTAAGGTCATGCACAGGGCTTGCCCACACCAGCTTGTTTCCTCCAGGATCAGAGTCAAGACCTCAGTTAATCTCCGTTGTACTGGTGTGTTACGTATTTCCCACATCCACCCACATCCACCCACATCTAGCCCCAAATTGCTCTTGAGCTGATCCTGCCCACTGATTAGAACAGAATGGCAAATGCTGTTAGAGCCCGAATCTCAGGCAGGAATGTGGTCATAGGAAATGCCAATTTCCTCATGCCATTGGTAGACTGAGCCTCATGCCTCCTTGTCACATTGCTAGTTCCTCTATCCCTGTACTCAAAAGCTTAAGGTTTGGACCTCTGCCTGGCTGCTGGGAGGATCAGAACTCTAGATGAGGCACCATCCTCCATTCACATGGTCAAACCAGGGATGTCTAGTGAAGGCATATTATGTTCAAGGAATGATGCTATGGGCATGGAGGGAAGTATGTCAAGGTGTTTAGAATCTAGTAGAGCATTAACAATGCAACAAAGTAACAAAAGTACAGGGTAAGAACGTGGCCTCTAGAGTCAGAAAAACCTGAGTTCAAATCTGAGCTTTAACTTTAACAAACTTGTAGAACCAGACATCCACATGTCGGAAAACAAAACTCACATCCTACCTTACACAAATATTAAAAGAGATCACACCTGAGCAAGGGGGCACATGCCTGTGATCCCAGGCACCTGGTAGACAGAGGCAGGAGGATTGCAAGCTCGAGGCAACCTCAGCAAATGAGCAAGACCTTGTCTCAAAATAATTTTTTAAAAAGACTGGAGTGTAGCTCAGTGGTAGAGCCTCCTTGGGTCCTAGAAGGGAGAGGGAGAGGGCAGGAAGAAGGGAGGGAGAGAGAGAGAGAGAGAGACAGAGACAGAGACAGAGAGAGATCACAGACCAAAATGAAATACTTAACTAGAAAAGTTTTCTAGAAGAAAGCACAGAAGAAAACCTTTGTGAGTTTGCTCTCCCTAACTACAACATCAAAATGTGATCCATAAAAGAAAAATGGATAAATGGGACTTCATCAAAATTGAAAATTCTCCTCAAAAGACTAGAAAATGAAAAGACAATCACAGACTGAAATAAAATATATGCCAAGCACAAATCTGATAAGGGACTTGTATCAAATTCTGTATTCAGATGTCTCAAAACTTGATAATTTAAAAAAACACAATTTTTAAAATGAGTTAAAAGTTAAACAGAGCTGGGTGAGGTGGTGCACACCTGTAATCCCAGCTACTTGGGAGTCTGAGGCAGGAGAATTGCAAGTTCAGTATCAGCCTAGGCAAGACCTTCATTAGTCATTTGGGAAATGTAAATTAAAATCACATTAAGTGCAGTGGCGCATACCTGTAATCCCAGTGGTTCCAGAGGCTAAGAGAATCGAGAGTTCAAAGCCAGCCTCAGCAAAGGCAAGGAACTAAGCAACTAAGTGAGACTCTGTCTCTAAATAAATACAAAATAGGGCTGGGGATGTGGCTCAGTGGTCAAGAGCCCCTGAGTTCAATCCCTGGTATAAAAAAAAAAAAATCACACTAAGTATTAAAAAGACTTTTTTCTGGTTTGGATGTTGATTGCCCCCCAAAAGTCATGTATAAAGGCTTATTTGCCAGCTTGTGGCACTAGTGGAAGGTGGTAAAAGCTTTAGGACTTGTAGCCTGGAGAAAGGAAGATAGATCACTAGAAGCATGCCCTTGAAGGGACCATGAAACCCTGCCCCTCCCCCTCTGCTTCCTGGTCCCCTCCAGGTGGGCAGTTTTATTCCACCACATACTCCCCACCATGATTTTCTGCCTTGCTACAGGATCAAAGCAACAGGGCCAAGAGACCATGGATTAGAACCTTTGAACCCATGAACCATAATAAATCTTTCCTCCTTTTAAATTGTTATCTCAAGTATTTTGTCACAGCAACAGAAAGCAGACAAACACAGGTTCAAAACAAACAAAAACAGATGATACTGATGCTGGTAATGAGAATCAATCAGGGCCAAGTCCTGATTCCCCAGATATTGATGATCGAATACCTGAGAAATGCTGGGGCAAGCGTAGAAAGCAAGTTTTATTTAAAGGATAGAACTGAGATAGACTTCTCTGCAGAGAAGGACCCCAGAGCTGGGTGTCCAGTGGGGGTTTCCTGCCCCTTTTATACATTTCAGAATTCCTATGTTCTCATGGCCTGTCCTCCCCCATCCTGCCTACATGACTAGTGGCCAAAAGGGGCCTTCCAGGGCTGCCTCGGAGGCACTTCATTAACAATTCCTACAACTCCCTGCAGGGAAGAACAATTTCCTGGAGGTAGGTATCCTTGGTGGAGGAGGAAAAGCAAAGGCTTTGGAGATTTTAGCATTTCATTTCTTCCTGAATTAGCCCCCATCTTTCTGACCCAATCATTTCTGACCTACACTGTCTTTTTGACCCCCCAGCCTCAATTCCAAGTGCTAGCAAGGATGTAGAGTAAAGGAAATTGGAATGCACAATGGTGCAATCACTGCAGAAAACAGTTTGATGGTTGCCTGTAAAATTAAATAGACATATGCACTTACTCTACAACCTCCCAATCCCACTCCAAGGTGAAATAAAGACCTATGATCACACAAAATCTACCCGTGAAAGTTTATAGTGGCTTTGTTCATAATCAACAAAAACTGGAAGATATCCCAACAAGCTCCAACTGGTGAATGGATGAACTGTGCTGGGCTCCTACAGTGAATACTACACAGAAGTCAAAAAGAACACACTACTGGAACATTCAGCAACCTGAATGGGATCTCAGATGCTTCGGGCTAGTGAAAGAATCCAGACTCAAAAGGCTACGTGTGATTTCATGCACATGATGTTTTGAAGAAGGCAGAAGGGTAAAACCAGAAATCAGATCAGTGTTCTTCCAAGCTTGGAGGTGAGAGGAGGGGCTCACCACTAAATAGCATGAGGAGGTTTTGTGGGGTGATGGGATTGTCTATGTCTTAACTGTGGTGCTGGTTACATGACTGTAAAACTCATAACAACGTATGGTAAGGAGTGTGGGTTTTCCAGTGTGTAAATTGTACCTCCACAAGCCAGATTTGGAAGAAAGAAGTATTACCATAGAATGTGCTTAGTTGTCATCAAAATCCAGAAAGGTGATTCTGAATATCTCTGCTCTTATAGAGTTGAATAAATGAACACGGCACAAGATTTTTAACCTTCCTTTCTCAATTGAGAAAAAAGTCAGGCGTACTGGTGCACACCTCTATCCCAGCGACTCAGGAGGCCAAGGCAGGAGGATCACAATTCTAGGCCAGCCTCAGCACATTTATGAGGCTCTCAGCAACTTAGCAAGACTAAGGCTGGGACTACAGCTCAGTGGTTAAGAAAGAAAGGAAGAGAGAGAAGGAGGAAGGAAGGGAAGAAGGGAGGGAGAGAGGGAGGGAGGGAAATGAAAGGAAGGAAGGTGGGCAGATAGCACTGCATAAAAACCTGTTCTGAGAATTAAATGACAAAATGCACGAAGTAAAATTAGGAACGACCTATTAACCACCAACTCAGAGCCTCCAGGCTTGCACTCTGCCCCTGCATTCATGATGTCAGTGGCCCCTGACCCCTCAGGAATCAGGTTCTGTTCTGAACCTGCTGAGGGCAGGCCTGACATCGAGGAAGAGCTCTGAGATTGTTGACTGCTATTATTGCCATTTATTGAGACCCTTTAAAGTCCAGGCACTATGCAAGGCATTAAGAATAACAGGGGAAAAGCCAAAACCCATTGTAGTTCCTGCACTCCGGCAGCTCCCAGTCTAAGAAAGAGACCATGAGGCAAACTAGCAACTTGAATTCAGAGTGATTGTGCTGAGGGTTGATTTAGATGCTGCTCCGAGAAAGGGGAGCGTGGGGTGGAGAAGGAGGTGGAAGGGAGGAGGGAGAGGAAGAGGAGGAGAGTGGGGAGACTCTGTTCAAAAAAATCTTCCCAGGGAAGGTGGCATCTGTGTGTTGAAGGTAGCAGTGTCAGTAGGAAAAACCCAAAAGGACACTTAGTGATTGAGGGAAGAAACTTACCAAATGATATGAACACCCCCACAACCACCCGTGAAAAACAGCAAAAAACAGAACAACAGGTCATGGGACATGGCGCAAAGGAAGGGGAGGCCAATTGAGCCAAACCTCAAAGCTGCTCTCAGATGGTGCAGGAGTGGGGAGAGGCTGGGAGGAGGCTCACAGATGGGACATCCTGATTCTAACTTGCGATGCTAATGTCCAGATATTGGGGGAAGAACATTCAGAATCCCCTCTCTTCCCACTCCAGTGTCTTAGTCTTCACCCTGCAAAATTCATTTTAGCTCCAACGGAAACCCTCTGGGTTGCAATTTTCCTTCGTGGTTTTGAGGACTGAGAGCAATTAGTTTTTCTACTAGTTGAAATATGTTGCATAATTTTCAAGGTCCTGTGATTCCCGGGGCATGGTATTTAAATACAACTAATACTCTTCTGATTACAAAATACCACTGCAAAACTATTCAAAGGATTTCTGGCAAAGAAGGGGAAGAGAGGGTGGTGGCTCAGGGAGAACACTGAATCAAGTGGCTCTTTGTTTGTATAAATATACAAACCTGTGTCAAGACTCTTTACCCTTCCACTGCCCCTGCAAGCCCTCAACAGGTGGCACGAGCTCATTGACATTTGTAGAGCAGATGGGATGTCATTTTAATGTTATTTCTAATTGACAAGGGCCTCGGTGGCTGTGGCACGTGCGACTGCATGCCTGGTTTAGGGCAATAGAATAAGAAACTGCTACCTGCTCCTGGTGGCAGAGAAGTGAGGTTCTATTTCCCGTAACTTGCTAATCCTTCCCTCCCACTAGCACAGCTCTGAATTTTGGAAAAACATCTACAAGGAAACCTTGTTCCTCTGAAAATTACCTTTAGCAGAAGCTCAGTGCTTTCCTGTCCAGTTTTCTATAAGCGACTCAGGTTGCATTGAATTTACACCAGAGACAAGCTTGGGCTTCTTAGTTTCAAAAAGGGCTGTAAATGTGGCTCAGTGGTTAAGTGCCCTTGAGTTCAATCACTGGCACCAAATAAATACATAAATAAATGGTCCAAAGAGGAAGCAAGAAGGACTGGGAAGCAGCCCCAGCAATCCTACTGCCCATTAGGTGTTCCAGTCAAAGACTCCAAGCACGCAGGCAGGAGTCCTAGCCCTGAACAGCCATAATTTTTTGCAGTTCTCCTCTTAGCAGCCATGTGGTGAGGAGATGCAGGCTCCAAGTCACATTCTTCCTCACTTGGCATCTAAAAGGACTCAGCACAATAATTACTATACTTGTATTTATACAAAGCAGAACAAAAATACCTGGTGAATTTAGGAATGGTCTTTTAAACGTATACATTGGGTTCTCTCCCATCATTCAGATCCTTAGAAGAAAAGTCCCAATTATTAATCACATCCTATTAGATCAATCTTGAAAACAATTTACATGGTAATGAGGAATTGACTGAGCCTGCTGAGTGTATTATATCGTGCCTGAGTCTAGGGGTTATTTGTAAGAACTTCATGGTCATTTTCCTATAATTGACACGTTTTCATTTTAATTCTTTGAACAAAAGTTTGAAAATAGGTGTCCTTTCTATTTTCTTTCTCTCTTCTCTACCCAACAGCATTACTGGGTTGTTTAATTCAAAAAGGGGGGGGGCAAGAAATAGAAGGTGGACACAGAATAACATTTGCTTTCATAAGTCCCCAGTCTATCAGTGAAAAGTAGTATAAATTATTTCTTTTTTTATGTTTCTTGTGATCACACCTAGGACTTCATGCCTGTGAGGAAAACATTGCCACTAAACCACGGCCTAAGCCCCCAAATAATTTTTTAAAGGTAGTTAATGATCTGCAAACATTTAAGAAATTAAGTGAGCTACTATTTATCATTGATATTAAATAGAACCAAAAATTTTAATAACCACTCTGATAATTTATTGAATGGTACTCTTTTTCTGCCACATAGATATTATATTGTTTGTTCCACATAATAATAAAAAGTAACTAATATATTTTCATCAGTCATTTACTATGTGCCACTCATGGTACTATATTTTTGCAAGTGACCTTCTTTATTCTTCATATCAACACTATGTCATAGACTCCCTCACTAACCCCATTTTATAACAGGAAAGTAAACCTTGGAGGGTAGCTTCCTGGGAGCTGAACTTGGTCTGTCTGAAACCAAAGCCCTTGTGCTCAACCAAGATCTCAGATTTCTTTGATGAATCCTTCAATTAAGACAATTTTTTTTTATATTTTATTTTTTATTTTTAGTACCAGGGATTGAACTCAATCACTAAGCCACATCCCCAGCCCAAATTTTATATTTTATTTAGAGACAAGGTCTCATTGAGTTGCTTAGCACCTTGCTTTTGCTGAGGCCTGGCTTTGAACTCTCCATCTTCCTGCCTCAGCCTCCCAAGCCACTGGGATTACAGGTGTGCACCACGGAGCCAGCTGAGAACAGTATTTTTAGCTGACGCAAATAACCCCATCAACTGATCAGTTTCAGATTAATTCAAACTTTTTTTAATTGAAGAGGTTTTCTTACCTTAGTTCTGAGACGTTCTTGCCTCTCAGATTCCCAAAGCTCAGCATGGCCTGCCACCTGCCTGAGCATTCAGCCACCCTCAGTCTCCACACTGAGGACCAGGAGGGTTCCCTCCTTCTCAGCCCTGAGGATACAGTGATCCTTTTGTTCATTCACTTCCTGGAGCACCAGTGTTTTCAAAATGGAATCAAAACATAGCCCAAACATTACTTCTGCCTTGCTCGATTTAAAACTTTCATTATTTTCCCAAATGGTTTACTTAAAATATAGTATTACTGGAGTCTGGTCACAATGTTTGCAATGTGAGGTCAAGTTTTACTCTTCCACTTGGAAGAGGCTTCCAGGGCCTTCCCTCCATCTCTCCCATTTTAAATGAGAGAAGCTGAGGAGACCAACCAGTGTCCCCCACGTGGGCAGCTTTGGGCAGACTGGCCTTTTGGATTTTAGCTCACTGAATATGAAGGGAGCTCTGAGGCTGTTTTCAGTCTAGACAGGATATGATGATAATAGCACAAATAAAAGGTCATGTATTCCAGCCAGGGACAAATTAAGTGGGTACAGGGTGCAGATATATGTCATGCTGTTATTGATGTCAGGCAGCACACGGCCCACGTTGGGGCATGTCGCCCAGATTAATTGGCCCGCCCAGAATGCATCTGTGATCAGAAGAAATCTCTCAGGAAATGCTGGGCAGCCTGCAGTGGGACTCTCAATTTGCTTTTCTTCTCTTAGGCACTGGAAATTAAACATGTTGTTTTATAGACCAAGAGAGTGAGTGGCCTTGAACACCATTGGTTCATTTTGCTGGTTTTTCTTCCTAGCATGTAAATATTCCTGAGCAAAATCAGGCACCATCATCGAGAAGACCCACATTATTTATGATTACCAAGTGCCAACCTTAGTAGAGGCTGTGGATTGGGGACTGTAAAGGTCCGCAGCTAGAGTCTGCATGTGCATGCAAGACCAAAGGAGGGTGCTTTAAGTCATAAGGCCTGATGAAATAGAGGAGACCTGAGATGGCCGGGCTTAAAAATATTGCTATTTGTGCCCCGAGGAATATGGCCATGATCAGACATGGCACCTGGCTAACTTTGTACTCCATTCTGAGGCAGCCAAGAAGGAAAGGAAGCAGGAGAAACAGCTAAGGGCTCGTGATCATTTCAAAAATAGCATCTCTCACTGGAAAATCTAGAGATGAATAGTAATGAAGGTAGACTCTGTATCCAAGAAAAACCAAGGGTGAAATTGCTGGTCTTACTGACCAAAGGCTAAATACATCTGGGATGCAGAAGAGCAATTCCAATGGCCTCTACAGACCCCGAGCACATGAAAACCAACGATGAAGTATGGTCCAATTCCCACTCATTCATCTGTAACACCATGTCTATCATCCAACCTGCAAACCAGGAAGGTCAAACGCTATGGGTGGATCAAAAGAGGTGGTTTCTGAATATTTTGTGTTTTTAAGGAGGTTTAGGCAATATTGAGAAAAAAAAAATTTTTTTTTTTTTTTGATTGGACTCTCCACAGTCCCTGCTTGCTTTAGTTGGATCTGTTCAGTTTCCGTTTGTGAACTATTTGCCATAGTACATTCCTGCCTTTGGGGAAATGCTGCAGTATATAAACCTTTCACACCACATTCTTTCATCTAACACGGAGGCATTCAGGAATCACCCTAAGTGAGGTAAAATGGTATGCTTTCTGAGGCTGTTTGGAGAAGAACTCTTCCTTTGTCTCTCAGTTTTCAGGAACTCAGTCATTCCAATTCTAGCAGTTATTTACATAGATAGTCTAGGTGTAGAGGACTTTGACTGAGTGAGTTCTGACAATTCGTGCCCATGCATCCCACCGGAGACCTCGCAATCTAAGACACTAGGACCATGAGCCTGTCTCGACTACATTCACTCCCTGAGATTCTTTCTTTCTTTCTTTCTTTCTTTCTTTCTTTCTTTCTTTCTTTCTTTCTTTCTTTCTTTCTTTCTTTCTTTCTTTCTTTCTTTCCTTTTCTTTCTTCCTTCCTTCCTTCCTTTCTTCCTCCCTCCATCCCTCCCTCCCTCTCTCTTTCATCAGACTAACTCTTAAGGTACTTCTGTGTTTGGCCAGCACTGAAATGTGGAAAGATAATAGGCATGTTTAAGAAGGCAATGAATGGGTAGCACTACAAAATATTCAATATATCCACACAGTAAATACTCAGTAAATATTACTGATTAACATTCACAGTGTTGGCTGCACATGGTGATGCATGCCTGTAATCCCAGTGACCCAGGAGGCTGAGGCAGGAAAATCATAAGTTCAAGACCAGCCTAGGCAACTCAGTGAGAACTTGTCTCAAATTAAAAAATGAAAAAGGGAGCTGGGATTGGGGCTCAGCAGTAGAGCGCTCGCCTAGCATGGCCAGGACCGGGGTTCGATCCTCAGCACCACTTAAAAATAAAGGCATTGTGTTGTGTCCATCTACACTTAGAAAATAAATGTTAAAATATATATATAT
>NW_025999842.1:63141510-63170022 GCF_001458135.2 Marmota marmota marmota
TATATATATGTATGAAAAAGGCTGGGATGTAGCTCAGTGGTAGAACACCCCTGAGTTCAATCCCTGGTACTGCAGAAAGCAAAAAAATAATGCCCTACACCCCATTAACAATGTTTATCTAAATAGCACAGTAACAGCAAAAATTTATTTATTTGTTTTTGTGGTGCCAGAGATTGAACCCAGGGCCTCTCACATGCTAGGCAGATGCTCTCCACTGAGCCATACTCGCATCCCTGACTGTCATCTTTATTTATTATTTATTTATTTATTTATTTGAGAGAGAGAGAGAGAGAGAATTTCAATATTTTCAGTTTTCGGCAGACACAACATCTTTGTTTGTATGTGGTGCTGAGGATTGAACCCAGGCCGCACGCATGCCAGGCGAGCGCCCTACCACTTGAGCCACATCCCCAGCCCCTGACTGTCATCTTTATTAATCCATTTTCTTTTATTCTTCAATATGCTACATTCTGGTTTCTAGTCCTTCTTCTGACCCTGAGTGGGTGGCTGGGGAAGATTCCCAGAGACTCCAAAATGCATCTTCACTGACACGCCCACCCCTCTGACTTTCTTGCAGGACTGGCCATCCCCAGTTACAGCACTGTTCCCTCCTGCAATTCCCCCTTCCTCCATAGCATGCTATGGTCTTTCTCTCCTACTTCTGACACCTTCTATCAGTCTTGGTGTCATTTTTCCCTCCTGTTCTCTTAAATGCAGATATTCTCCAGTTCTTGCCATTCATGGTTCTCCACTCTCACGTGGATGGATTTCCTCCCTGCCTACCCATCAGAATCACCCATGGCTCTTTCAAAAAATAAAGGCAACCAGGCCTGTCTCCAGTGCTTCTAGGTAGCTCCTGGACACCTGTACTTTTAAAAGCATCATAGTAATTCTAATGTGTACCCACATTAGTCAATCACTATGGTTTCCTTAGAGTTGGTGATTTCCTTTATCAAATATTGTTTGAATGCCTACCATGTGCCCAGTACAATGTGAGTTACTGGAGATTATCAGTGAGTGAGCCATGCATCCCTCCACCCGCCCCTGTCATAGACTTTGCAGTTAAACATGAGGGACACAATAAACAAGTGCAGGAAGTAGGATTAACTGCTGTGCTATGAAAACAGCTGGGTGTTACAGAGAAGCAGAAGTGGGACAAGTCTGCCAGGTTTGGGAAAGGCCCCTAAAGGTTTCCTGGGGGACCTGCTTTTCCCAGCTAAAGGGAACGGCTATTCATTCATGGCCCACGTGCCTGAAGGCCAAAGGGCAAGAGTGAGATTCTGCAGTAGGGAGTAAGTGCGGGATGGTGGAAGCATGGGAAGGGGGAGTGGGATCCCTCCCCCCTTCAGAGGGGTCAAGTGAGGCAGAGCTGGGGAGAAAGGTAGCAGAAAGTCATGTCTGTGGCCCTCACTGCTTCCTTGAGTTCATCCTGCGTCATCTATGAATTGTGGATGTGGTTATCCACAAGCAAAGTTCGCTGTCGCTCGCCTGTTTGCAGAGCCAGGAACCTGGATCAGCCTTCATGTCTTCCTTTCCAACTCCCCTCACCAATCAATAGCCCAGTCCTTCTAATTCAGCTCTGGGTGTTCTCAGTTCTCCACTCCACCCCAAGGCCCTTGCTCATGGCTGTCTTCCTCCAAGTCCTTAGCTGCTGCAAAAAAGAAATCTAGTGTTTTTGTTTCTTAAGTAAGGGTCCAGTATTAAGACAGATCACTCAGAATTGTTGGGAGGACTGATGGAATGGACTATGGCTGAGACTTTAAGAATGACTGCAATTTTATAGAGTGACTAACAGTCCCAGTGACCTGAGCAGGAGCTATTCTCAAAATGTGGGAATTTCAGGGCTAAAACTGACAGTCCTGGGAAAAATAGAATGGAGTGCACCCAGGGATGGATGCCAAGGCTAGGGAGGTAGCTCAGTGGTAGAAAAACTATCACAGTATGCAAAACCCAAAAAAGTTAAAAAAGAATTAAAAAGATCCAGAAGGAATGGCTCTTCTGCTATCATCAGGCAACCCCCAAACCAGAAGGCAGAGCTGCAATCTCTGCCAATCCCAATCCATGCAACCCATCGTGCACTAAGCTCCTCCCCAGTTTCAAAGCCTTATGTGAATGTATTGATGTGGCAGAACCTCAATAAAGTCCTTAACCACAGGGCAAGGGAACCATGAGAAGTATAATTGTAGCTATGCAGCTCCTGCATGATGAATGAGAGGTAAACAAACCACTGATATCTGCCATAATGCCATCGTAACCCCTAGTCTGGATTAGAAGCATGATTCTTTTTTTTTCCCCCTTTGTTCCAGTGCTAGCAATCAAATTTCACTTAGGATCTCACTTAGCACATACCCAGCCCCATCAATGACTCTTAGAAATTGCTTTGTCTTTAATTTTATCCTCTTCTTGAATGAACTCTGTATTACCTTTCATTTTGAAATAAGCCTAAATCAGTTTAATACTTACTCCTTTAAAACCTTCAGTGACTCCATATTTTGCATTTATTATAATAACTAGTAAGATGTAATCATATATTATCGCACATTTGCATTACTACTCTGCTTAATTATTATTATTTTCAAATTTTTAATTGTGATTGTGTGTGTGTGTGTGTTTTACAAGAAATTCAACTCTCTGCTTTCTTTGTGTGTGTGTGTGTGGGGGGGGAGTGGTATACAGGTTGAATCCAGGGCCTTGCACATGGTAGGCAAGTGCTCTATCACTGAGCTACACTCTTAGCCTCACTCTGCTTTCTTGATTGGAAGATGAAGGGGGTGGAGTTATGGCAAACTGTGGTGTTGGAAAGGGCAGACACAGTAAAATCCTTCCCTTTAGCTTGGCATAAAGACCATCCATTCTTACTCTTCCTACCTGCTAATGTCCTACCACACTCTCCTCACTGGACTTTATACTTTAACCCCTCCAGGTTTTTCCTAGATTGCCTAGACAACCTCTTTTTATTTCCTTGACTGGCTGGTGAATTGTGTGGCCTTCAAACCCTTATTAGGGATCATATCCTTTGTGAACTCTTCACATTACCCACCCAGTTGAGCACCCCTTTATTGTGTATGTATGCATGTTACTTACTTTTCTATCTGCTTTAATAAATTAGATGATACTAAAATCAGGCCTCTCTAGTCTTGATACCTAATACTATGTCAGACATAATCAGTAATCAATCATTACTTGTGAAGAGATGGCTGGTTGGATGGATGGATGAAAGATGGACACAACGCAACCTCCATAATTTGTACCCAAGAAGAAAGCCTAGTAAAAATTACAGAATATTTTCAGAGTCTAAAAAGCAAAGAGGGGATACAGTGACACATGCCTATAATCTCAGGAACTTGGGAGGCTGAGGCAGGAGGATCTCAAGTTCAAGGCCAGCCTGGGCAATTTAGTGAGACCCTGTCTCAAAATAAAAAATAAAAAGGGCCAGCGATATAGCTTAGTGATAGAGTGCTTGCTGAGTATATGTCAAGTTCCCAGGTTTCATCCCCAGTATTAGAAGAAAACACAAGTAAATTGAGCGACAAATTTGAAAATTATATTAACTATTTTTTTATTTTGTATTGTTTTGTTTTCTATGTTTGGTGCTGGGGATGGAACCCTGAGCCTTGCATATTCTAAGCGTGTGCTCTGTTATTGAACTTACCTGCTCATAAGCATGAAATGTTTTATAACACTTTAAAGTAGCTATTATTTTTTTCCTCCCCTCTGTACTGGAAATTGAACCCAGAGGAACTCCACCCCTGAGCTACACTCTCAGCCCTTTTTATTTTTGAGACAGGGTCTCAGTAAATTGCTGAGTCTGGCCTCCAACTGGTAATGCTTCTGCCTCAGCCTCCTGAGCCATTGTGATCAGTGTGCACCACCAAACCCAACTTCAACCAGCTTTAGAAGATTATTTTTCTTATTTTGGTTAAACATCCTCCTAGTTCTCTGTTTCCAGATTTACCCTGTTCATTTAGTTAATAATTCCCCTCCCCTGCTTTCTCATAGCACAAAAGTAAATCTTGAACCTGGGGATGTTACTCAGTGGTAGAGCATGTGAAATCCTGCATGAAGCTCTGAGTTCAGTCCCCAGTACCACAAACAAACAAACAATAACAAAAATTAATCCTTTGTCCAGACTGAAACAAATTATGACTTACTGGTTTAGATTAAATTAAATTTATCCCTTTGCTATCATTTACCTTTGAGTTAATATATTAAGAAATAAAATTTTCTTTATTTCAAGGATATCAGTACTTTACTGTTTTGTTTTGATCAATAAAGGGTAGCTCTGTTTTTGGAGGATGCTGATGTATGCTGCTGTTGAAAAATTCTTCAGCAAATGAAGATTTGTGTTTTTCATCTATTTTTTTTTCTTTCATGTGTGTTCCATTTAGATCAGGAAATTGACATTTTAGCCTGGAAGACTTAGGCCAGATGTTAGTTCACTGGCCGAAAGATGGATTTCCTGCCCCAATAGGTGACCTCTGAAAGCAAAATAGGCTTTTTCTTAATGGATAGACTGTCCAAATGACCTCATTTCTAGAACAAGCGTTCTTTGTTAAGTGTCTCTTTGCTATTGGGATCAACATCATCTGATTTTTGAGAACATTCATTAGATAAAGGGTAGCTAGCACCTAGTTGTTTCACTTAGGAGACAAAAAATCTGCCTAGACAATCCATTTTTTTTTTTAACTTGCATTCTTTGAGAAGCAAGTGGTACAGAAAATCTGGTGCCCATGTTAATATTTCCCTTAAATTTCAATCCTCATTGAGAGCAGCACTAACCATAGGAGCAACACATAGTATGGACTTCTCTAAACAGGGAATTGTTCCACGGGGGCACTATTTAAAGAAGTAGCCATGACCCCAATGTCCTATCACTTGAGACTTCTATCTCCACATGTGAGAAGCTCATTGAGACATTCTCCAAGACACCACCTCTTTTGATGGGTCTGTCACAGAGTTCATTTATTTATATCTTCAATTGTGTAAGGCAGCTTAAAAGAACTAGATAACTGAGCCTGTGTGTGTGTGTGTGTGTGTGTGTGTCCATGTATCTGTGTGTATCACAGGAAACACAATTTGAAAGAAACTGCCCAGGAGAGGAAAATGGCCTTGGACAACTCGGTGGAGAGGGCAGTCCCCTAAGATGCACTATACACGGGAAGAGGGGGACTTAGATCGTGTGAGAAGGAAGGTACATGTTTCAGAGATTCTAAAATAATGGATTTTTATAGCTAGAGGGAAAGTTGAGAATTTCTTTCTTTCCTTCCCCACCCCCCAGTTCCCAGAAACAAGAATCAGAGTATCTCTTTCATAGTTTTCTGTGAATTTTTCGAGTATAAATATCTTTTTCCTTGTGTTCCCAAATCTGGACCCCTCCATAAGGCAGAATAGAAGGAGGCAGAGCCACGGAGGTAACATTAGGACTGGGCAGGGCACCTGACAGTCAAGGTTTTCATTCAGGTAATTTGTCTATGTAGGAAATTCATGACTCTTTTTAGAAATAAGCAGTACAAAGCTAGCCCATTTTGCTTTATTTTAATGGGTTAACACATGTTTTTCCCAGAATGTTATACTTGGTTAAATGCCTTCTTTTTCTTCTTCTTCTTCTTCTTCTTCTTCTTCTTCTTCTTCTTCTTCTTCTTCTTCTTCTTCTTCTTCTTCTTTTTTTTTTTTAATACTCATACACAAATGTCGTTAATCAAATTTATTGTCACTGAATCCAAGTATTCTGGATAATTTCAACTCTGGGTAAGACTGTAAAAATCTTCTGTTTACCAGGGTGAATTGTGGCAGTGGGAATCCTTCGTGCCATGTACTATCACATTGTAGTACCTCAAAGAAGCAAAGCAGTAGTTTCACTGGAGACTTTAAATTTTATGTCAAAAAATATTTTCTACAATTAGTTTTAAGCAACAGACAGCCATGGAGGACTTCTCCCTGGATAAAATTTATAAAATAAAGCTTGATGAGTCAATCTGGGTTGTAGATACCTTCCCACTATGCTTTTAAATCCCTACTTGCATAACTTAGAAATACTCAACATAATATCTGAAGTCTTATTGGCACAATTTTCCCTTACACTCCCCTAAGTTAAAAAGACTATTAGCAGGGCGTATGATTCTAAAAAGAATTCCTTTTCCATGTTTCCTTTTTTCTTCTTTTTAAATGCCAAGTTCACTCTCACATAATTTCATACCTCTCCTCAGGAGAAACTGCTCTCCTCTTGATTCAAAAGTCACTTTATGGTGAGTTGAAGTCCTTTGGTTCTTTGCCTTAAACACTATGTAATTCAATTTGCACAGCATACTTTTGATCCTCATAGGCACCTGTAGATAGCCCACCAGAATTCTGTTTCTCATCTGTAATGTGTATTACAGAAGATAGTGTATGAGTTCGGAATCCTTGGGGTTCAGGATTGTAAGGGGCTTTAGAAATCATTTAGTCCAACCCCATTGTATAAAATGAAATATCTATGGAAGTACTGTTACTGTATCTGAAAGAATAATTTCCAGGCAGAACCTTGGTGCTTACCTAGCACCAACACAGACTATTCAACTGGCTGGGCAAGCAGCACTTCTTATCAGAGTAGGAGAGATTTCAGAGAAAAGTATTTATAGCCCTGTATCCTTACTTTGTTTATTTACCTCCTCTCCCTGGCCTGTTCTGGCTGTCTTCACATTGTTTTAATTTCTCTCTAATTTTTCTCTTTTACCAAGTACTGATGGAGAGGCTTTTAAGCAGGTAAGGCTTTTGCAGAGGTTTGACTCACCACTAAATGTGAAAACAAAATTAATGAGGATTATGATGGGGAAAAATGTTTCAGCATATCAATTTTTTCTTGAAGTCAGTTCCCCAAGGCATTGTGGACTGCCCCCTGTAGGAGTGCCAGAGCTGGTTGCTGACTGTTGGTAAAAATTAAAGGAGCTTATCTATTTTCATTGCTCAATGTTAGCAGGCAGGCAGGATGGTAAAAAATAAATTGGACTATTTATAATATTTCAGATTTAATCTATGCACTAAGCAGAAAAAATTTTTAATGAAAGCAAGTATTTAAATGAAGCTCTTTGGCTAAAACATGTACCATTCTTATGGAGAATATATTTTAATTTAAATATTTAATTGTGTGCGCTACAAAACCAAATATTTCTGAATATCTGATTTGGGGATCTCCATTCACTTGCCTTTGACAGCTTCTTTTACCTGTGAGCTTTTAAAATCAATCTACTGGTAGAGCTTTTTAATATAGTCTATTAAAACTTCACATTTCCTCAGCAATTTGCTCCTTTTTCTTATTCTGACCTGCCCAGATCTTGCAAGGGCTCTCACTATCACTATCTCTTGGGGTGCTTGTTAAAATAGATTGCTGGTCCTACCTCCAGAGTGTCTAATTTAGTAGGCTCCAGATAGGGCCAGAAAATTCAATTTCTAGCAATTTCCTAATTGAGGCTAATGATGGTATCCCCACTTTGAGAAACACTGTTTGGGATAAAATATCATAAGAGAGATGGTAGTGTGATCTCAGGCCTTGGTAGTGAAGATGGAGAGAAGTGAATGTAATTGACCTAGATTTTTGAAGACCAGTAGTTTTTAGCCATAATGTAGATGGGAACGATGTTGAGGGAAGGGAGGGATGGAAGAAATTTGTGGGAGTTTGGCACCTCAAATGAATGAATGGATGTAACCGACAATTAAAATATAAAGAAGCTAAGTAGGAGTGCTAGATCATGGTGGGAAATCCTAAATTCCATTTTGCTAATACTGAAGTCTTAATAAGCTGGGTGTATTGGTGCATGCACACCTGTAATCTCAGCAACCCAGGAGCTGAGGTAGGAGGATCACAAGTTAGAGGCCAGCCTCAGTGTCAGCAAGACCCTGTCTCAAAATGAAAAACAACAAGGGCTGGGAGGTTTCTGGGTGGGATTCAATCCCCAGTACTTAAGAAAAAAAATTAAATGAAATACTTCTAAAATTCCAGTACAACACCTAGTAGTCAGTAGGTTTTCAGTAAATGACAGCTATTGTTATTGTTACCCTCATTCCCTTTCTTCACACTGTACCTTGCCATTACTGTACCTTGTCAAAGGTAACCTCCCAACTCCATTACTCAGCAACCACATTCCAGGGCTAGGAATTAGTTCTTTGGGTGATTGAAGATATCCAGGAATGAACAAGGAAACTTCCTATTTATAGTTTCAGCTCATGGGTTGACTAGGTGGAGAAGGAAGAGAGGGTGGGAAAAGGGGGTGAGGTTCTAATTCATAGAAGTCCTTGCATGATTCCAGATAACCTCAGAACTATGTGAAACAGATGGAATTTCTCCATTTTGTAGATGAGATAAATAACTTGCCCACTGACTTATAGAAACTCCAGTGAAAATTCAATTCTAACTTTCTTCAGACCCCATTGTATTTGTGCTTTCTATAGTATGAAATGGTTCCTTTACTCCTAAACAATAGACTAGTTACTTTTTTGTATAATATCCTAACTATGTTGCAACAGTATCTTAAATGTGTGCCAATTTCCAGACTAGCAATTTTTAAAATTTATTTGTTTTATTTTTTTGTAGTACTGAAAGTTGAGCATAGGGCCTTGCACAGGCTAGGTAAGCACTCTACCATTGAACCATCCACGGCTAGATTAGTGGCTTTTACATGTTGTGATCCTAATCCATAGTAAGAACAACTTTTTACAAAGCCAGCCAGAATAAACATGCATATGATAGATAATTATTTCTAATAAACAATACTTATTGAGAATCACTACATTATCAAAATTCTCAATAAATTCATTCTGATATTCTTTTGTTCATCTGCTAAAATAAACATTCATCAGGACCCACAGAATGATTTCACAATTCCAACAAACTGGTCAAGAACCCTGATGGTAAGGGAAAGTGGGAGAGATGGATGTCTGCATAGCCATCTTCATGGGAATAGCATGATTGATGAAAGAATTTGTAAAATATCAGGCTGTTTTCTGTTCTCTGCCCACATATGGCTGTGTTCACTTGGATTTGAGTTAGATTTTTTTTTTGGGGGGGGGGGTACTGAGGATTGAACTCAAGGGGCACTCAGCCACTGAGTCACATCCCCAGCCTTATTTTGTGTTTTATTTAGAGACAGGATCTCACTGAGTTGCTTAATGCCTCACTTTTGCTGAGGCTAGCTTTGAACTCTCTATCCTCCTACCTTAACATCCCAAGCCTGCAGGTATTACAGGTGCGTGACACTGTGCTTGGCTTGACCTAAATCTTGGAGGCCCTTCCCTACCTTCATAGGATAGAATGCAATTATAGAAAGCCCTTGGTAAATGGTAGCCCCATGGGACTTTGAAATGATGAGGAGGAGGAAGAGGAGGGAGAGGAGGAGGATTCCTGTCTAAACCCTGAAAGAATTTAGAAAAAAGGAGACAAGACTCCATCATGGGCACAGAAATCAGGTTCCTCTTTGATTAATGTTTGGAAATTAAGTAAAAAGGTTAAACTTTATTTTTTTACATTATCAACAAAATTATTTATGTTCCAGGAGTATAAAAGTGACTGTAGGCAATATAGCAAAAATAATAGATCACATTATATACATAGGCATCAACATTCTTCCTAAAATATGCTTTATCTCATTTCTGGCCACTTATTGGAGAACTTTAGGAAAAGGAGCTTAAACATCTGGGATATAAAAGGAGCTTGAAAACCTAGGATATTGATTTCTATAAGTACCAAAATGCTGGCTAAGGTTCAATAATATTGATGTGTCTGCCTGTTGTCTCCCAATTGTGCCTATCTTTAGATGACCCTGAAACATAATATCACCTTGGAGGGGGTGGGTGGCAATTACCATGGGCTTGCCTCAACAAGGATGGGGAACCTGTAGCACCATGGAAAGGTCAAATGCTTTGCCCCAGGTTATCTGAGTCAAGAAGAAAAACACTTGTGAGAGGACTATAGCATGTAAGGTCCCCAGCTTGCACAATATCCCCACCCCTCCTACTCCCAGTCACTGGCCAGGAAAGTTTTTTTGTTTTGTTTTGTTTTAAAATTTTTAGTTTTAATTAGTTATACATGACAGTAGAATGCATTTATGCACTTTGATATATCATCCATAGATGGGATATAATTTCTCATTTTTCTGAATGTACATGTTATAGAATCACATCAATCATGCCAAGAAGTTTTGATGCAGAGAACAAGCTGCCCTTCCAGCAAGCACCACAGTGCTCTGCATTTTCTTGAATTTGAAAAGGTACCACATAGCAAATAAGTTGGAATTTTTAAATATACCAGTAAAATAAATAGCAAAGGCAATTCACCCTCTTTTATCAGTTGCTTATTTTCATGTCTTCATAGAAATGACATATTTATAAAGCCCACCTGCCTTAACTGAACTTATTTGTATACACAGTATGGTAGAGCATGAGGGAGCCTTGGAAGCCCATTGGGCCTGACTCAGCATCTTCCCAGAAAAGCAGGTCAGCTACATTGACTTATGGTCCAGGCCTCCTTTCTCTTCAACACAGTGCTTTCTTTCTTTTTTTAAAAAAATTTTGATTTGTTCTTTTTAGTTATACATGACAATGGAATCTATTTTAATATATTTACACAAGCATGAAATATATCTTATTCTAATTAGGATTCCATTCTTGTAGATGTACACAATGTTACTGTGGTATACTCACATATGTACATAAGAAAGTTATGTCATGTCATACAGTGCTTTCTTACTATCAAAGGAAAACCTTCTCATTCTTGTTCTTTCCTTTAAAAAAAAAGATCATCAAGACACATTTGGACAAAAAAAAATAGTATCATCAGGGGTCATGCTTATTAATTAATTCATTTGTTGATGTTGGCAATTGAACTCAGGGCTCATGATGTGCTCTACCACTGAGCTACATCCTCAACCCCATAAAATTAATTAATTAATTAGTTAATTAATTATTTAAAGCTGGGGATTGAACCCAGAGAGGGCCTTGTGCATGTGAGGCAAGCACTCAACCAACTGAGCTATATTCCCAGCCCCATAAATTTATTTTTGAAAGTTTTTACTGTTCTGAACTTTCCTTCAAGAGCTGTAAGGTCATCCCATGAGTTGGTGCTTCTGGCAATTCATGCTTTGGAAGAGGATTTAACCCCTTACTTTCACTAGGCCCAGAAGGGGAAAAACAACAACAAAAACTAGGAGAGAAACCAGCAAGGGCTCTCACCCTGGGGCGCCTCACTCGGCTCCCCTCCCCCACTCCCCAACTCTTTAACAAGGGACAGATTTCTTGAAGTTTCTTAACTGTTTCACAAAGTGATCAGTCACCAAATCAAGTGTGCCAAGCATTGTCATCTCCTAGGGAAAATTCTCTGAGTGGTTTTCAAAGGAAGTATTGCAAAAGGAAGAAGAATCTCTTTGGGGCTATTTCCCTCAGTAAATAAATCCGTCATGGATCTTCCTCTTGGAAAAACACATACACAGGGCCCGTGTCTGCCACGGGGCCGAGCGCTACAACCATTAACAGCTGGTTTTGAAAACAGCCCTTGCCTGTGTCCTTAATGTAAAGGAACCCTCAAACCCAAACGCATTCCCCCTAATGAGCGGAAAGCCTAGCAGTGCATAGCATTGTGGCACTCAGGAGTCCAAACGTCCCTACTCCCCTAAACGATCCGAACAATGGCTCGTGCCCAAGCGCACACTAGTTTTCAGCTACGTCTAGGCTGACAGGGGCAGGGTGGTAATTCTTTAGGTCGCCCGACTTCCCAAGGGGCGAGATGTGGATCGTAACGACTCTGCCTATTTGGGAACTCTTTCGGCAGGAGTAGCTTAAAGATTAACTTTCTGAAGTTTCTGGGGGCCAAAAGCATGCGGGTGCATGGCGTGATTGGGAACTCGTGCGGGCCGCCGGTGGCCGCGGCTCTGCTGCTCTTTCAACAGGCGATTTGTTCTCCTGTCCGTGGCTCATTTCCATGCAAAGAGCCTGACATCAGAGCACCTTTTGTTGCTAAACGCTTTCTTTAGCCCGGAGGGGAGAGAGTCATGTGGAGCTGGAAGAGCTCATTCTGAAGAGAGGGGTCCAAAGCGTAGCTTCTAAGGTCCCGAGGCGCCGCAGTCACTCCTGCGGGGCCCTGCCCAGACTTGCTGGCAGAAACAAGTCGCGTGCCGCAGTTAGCCGGTTCCCGTCACAGGAAGCAACGCCTTTGCCGTGCGTTTAATTGCTTCTGGGCTGAGCGAGTTCCCCGCCGCGGCACTCAGTGGTGCGGACTTTGCTCCTGCTACCCTGTTGCTGAGCCGAGTCGGGTCGGGAAAGTTTCAGGAGTTGTCAGTCGCGCTGCCCGCGGCCACCTAGTGCCGAGGTGCTGACGCCTCTGAGGGCCCCGCGGACTGGCTGGGGGCCGCCTGGGCATGCTGCGCGGGGCGCGGCTCCGTGACGCCAAGGCCCGGGACCCTACACCTCGGACGGTTGCGCACTGGTGCTGGGCGAGGGCGCAGCGGCCACCGGGACGCACGGCCAGCGCGCGGGACGCGACCATGGAGGAAGACGCGGGAGCGGCTGGCCCTGCGCCGGAGCCCGAGCCCGAGCCCGAGCCGGAGCCCGAACCAGAGCCCGAGCAGGAGCCGGAGCCGGAGCGAGAGCCGGAGCCGGAGCGAGAGCCAGCGCTGGACGCCGGCACATCTGAGGCGTTCTCCCGACTCTGGACCGAGGTGATGGGCATCCTGGTGAGTTACCTGCGGAAGGAGGCGCTGGAAGCAGGGCTCGCTCGCGGCTGAGGGTCTGGATCCCAGTGCTCCCTTCATGCCCACCCACCGGGCACCCCTCTCTTAGCAGCGTCTTCCTTCTCTTGCTCCGGTTCTTAGGGGGTTAAATACACACAGTATAGGATTTCAAACCCTAATTAAAAAATAACCAGCCACCGATCACATCAAAGACACTTTTTGAAAGATCGGGTATAATATTCAACAGTTTAATCTGGAACACCTGCTGAGATGTTGGGAAAGAAAAAACAAGAAAGAGTCCTTTAAAGAGGAGTGAATGTAAATACTACATGTTAAATATTTGGTTGATGGACTTCTCACAGTTGGATCTGGAAGAGGCTGATGGCACTGATGTTTATCTTCTCACCACTTGTTGTGTGACTGCCAGAAGAAAACAACCATTTCCTTGCTCAGGACCTCCAGAATGTTTACTTGCTCTGTTTGCAGTCTTTCCAATTTGTAGAATCACGGGATATTTGTTTTACATGTTTGGGGAAAAGCAATAGGGTTTATTTTGCTAAATCTGTGCCATCAAGTATTTTGAAATATCCAGGGTCTAAAACTGCCAATGGATTTGGCATAATTTTGAAAAACAGGTCTCATACATGGAGGATATTTTAAAGCACATGGCTATATGGTAATAATATTAAACCTCTGGAATGGCCAATTATGGGGAATTAGTTAATCACTTTTGGTGGAGCTGTAGTTAGGTCGACTGGAATCAGATGGATGGGGATTATTACAGTAAGACATTTTAATTCACACCTAAAAAGACATCCTTAGTGTAAAAGTCTTGGAATAGCCAGATGTGTAGACCATTGGAGAAGATGCTACATTGACTTTGTGATCTTTTTTCAAATGGGAGATATAGTTTTCAGAATTCTTCTTTGGGAAGAAGTGATTAAGCTCTTAGCTGTTGAAGTAAGTTGGCCTGGGCCAAATCCCTGCTTTCCAACAGATTGTCTGAGTCACCTGGGCCAAGTTATTCAACTCTTCTCAGTCTCAGTTTCATCACCTGAAAAATAAGGAAAAGAAGACTCGTTTCTTGGGTTTTCGGAAATTTAGCTAAGTTAATATGTATCAACTACTAAGCATACTGCCTGATATTAGTAGATGCTCATTGAAGGTTATCTTTATCTATATATTTTTTTTCTGCAAATAGAATCTTGAGACTACTATCTTCCAGAAATCCTAAAGTCCAGTTATTCCATTTTCAGATCTCTATTGATATTTATGATTATTACTGTACAGAGAACAGAGAACCAGGAAAGGTTGGTTAAAGATTTCTATCTGGGGTTGGGAATGTAACTCAGTGGTAGAGGGCTTGTCTAGCATGCACAGGCCTGGGTTCAATCCCTAGCACTGCTGAAAATAAAATAAAATAAATAAAAATTCTCTCTGTACTTTTCACTCAGTATTTTAGAGCACATGGCTATATGGTAAAATATATGTTGATGCTGTATACCTGTATACATATATACTTTTCATATGTGTATACAGTATACATATAATATATATTTTGGATTTAAAAGCTCCTGTTTTTACATTTTCTAAACTTTTCAGAAGAATAAGCTCCTAAACTAAAATTACAAAAAACCCAATGAACATTTTAATGTTGTGGTGGTACATTATTTTTCAAGTTCATCAGCCAAGAAGATTATCTTCTCATTTCTTGCTGAGATTCCTCCTGCTCTGTAAATTTTCAGTCACTGAGAACATTGGTTTGATAACATCACTTTGTATCCTTTGCTAGGGCGTGGGCTGGGGAGCTGGCTTAAATGGAAGTTAGGCTGAGGGTTGTTTGGGGGAGGAGGGTTGGCAGGTGGCACTTTCTGAATATTTGCTTTCCTTCCCTGGCAGATTCCAGCACTGTTGGGTCAGTTGTAGCAGAGTGTTCTTTGGCTGAGTTAAAAGATGGGGTGGGGCCCTAGAAGCTCAAACCTGTTATTCAAAGAGCAGTTGCTGGAGAAAAGAAAATATGTGCTTCTTGCACAGTTAATAGTTCAATGTGAAGCAAGAAATAACATAAAGCTGGGTCTCAAACAGGTTATGTCCACTCATGTTTTCCTATTTATACAATCTTGTTTTCCTTTGGAGTAAATTTGGGCATTGGGATTATTCCTTAGTAAAATGCAGAGAGAGAAGATAAGGCTTATTTTCCTTTGTACATGTCAGTGGGACAACACTGGGATAAAAGGGTGAATCTTCTCCTAAAAAAACTGTCATCCTTGTGTTTATAAAAACTGGAACTTTGGGGCAATGGATGACGACACAAAATGGACAGTTGACTCCATTCTTCCTGAAATACAAGACACCATTTCCATAATTTCATGCTTAAAGTATGGGATTCTGTAGTCATCTATCAGCCTAGACAGAAGAAGAGACTTGACCAGTGGCACATGTTGTTAGTGACAACATGACACCAGTCAGAAGCCTGATTCCATAAAATGTAACTATGTCCAGAATTTTAGGCAAAATGGTTGGAAAGATTCTTTTTCCATTCTGACCTAGAGGAAGGGAGTAGAGGTGTGTTTGTGTGTGTGTGTGTGTGTGTGTGTGTGTAGTAGTAGTAGTAGTAGCAGCAGCAGCAGTAGTAGTAGTAGTAGTGAAGAAAATAAGTATGAGAATCAAATCTCATAGCCTCATAGGTAAGAATGTTTTTAGGTGAAAGAGCACAATCCTGTTTTCCACTAGTGCTCAGCAATGAGAGACATTTGGCCTCCAGGGAATTATCTAGTTATAACCCAGAGAAGGGTGTTCCCCCAGTGTCATGGATCTCAGTAAATACTGGATGGCTGTTTGAGTTCATTCAGACACATTTTGCATTTAAATTAATTCAGTCCATGCAGAGTTGAGCACCAAATAGTTGCTTTCAGATAATTGTTAACAAAGTGGTTATTTAGAGAAGAAATAATAGTATAATTTACAGCATGAAAATATTTAAGCAGTGCTAGAATAGATAAATGTTAGCTAATAAGTCAAAATTGTAAGTTGATTTAGAATAAAGAGAAAACGAGCTTAAAGAAATACCAGACTGTGAATACCTGGAGGGCAGAGTCAGTGTCATTTATTTTTCTAACTCTAGTGCCTTTGACTTACCAGGATGCTAAGAGCACGATTTTGTCCATTGAAAAGAAAAAAACAAAAACAAAAAAAACACAAACCAGCATGCATTTCTTAAATGTAGAAGTCACATCAGAGTACAGTTCTCTAAGGACTCACCCACTAGGATGGGGCACACTTCTCAAGATGTTAATAAATTCTGTTTGGGTTGATGCTAACATTTGGACACTTTCATCATGCACGCTAAAAATCCTGGGGCTTCTAGTGGTAATGTACATTGCGAAATGTTTACAAGCCTTGAGCAATTAAGCTTTGGGATTCTTGTGAAATGTGCATTCTATTCAACCTTGCAACACGTGGTTTTCTGAAGCATGTCTGTCACCTTTGCCTATGACAGGTTTACATGTCTGCTGAGAAGCACAAAATTAGTTAGAATCCTGTGCAGTTTTTAGTTTTAGATCTTTACTGTGTGGTTGCAGTCACCGCTTTCCTTCCCCCCTCCCCCTTTTTTTGTGGGGGAGGGTAGTTGTCTTTTAAGAGTGGGAATGTCGGAGTTTGACATGGTTAGATATGGGAGATGTTTTTTTCAGGACTGATTATCCATGTGGCAGATTGTGCTGTTCTTTAGCTTCTGTCTCCAGAATTCCAAGACCTCGAAAGCTAAGCCAGGCCTTCCAAGCTACTTGCTAGCTGCAAAGGGGGTTAGTAAGTGCCTATTGTTCTCAGAATCCTGCAAGATGCACCTCCCCCAGACCTGAAATTTCCTCTGTTCCTTGCTCTGCCCCTACAGTTTACAATGATTTCCCAGCAATGCCTGGAAAATATCCATTGACTAGGAATACTGCAAAGCATCCCCTGCTCCAAGTCCTGTGCAAACTACTGAAAGCTACTGAAAGAAGTAGGCTTCAGTCCACAGAACTGTTATATTTAGCCTGTCTTGCTGTTTACTCTGGCCCTAAAAACAACCCAAACCTAAAAACCTAACCAAAACAAAAAAACAAATTAAAAAAAAAAAAGCACCCCTTTCCTTTGTTAGGCAGTGTGGTAGAGGGGAGAGGAGGAGGCTTTGAAAATGTTAACTCCTTTGAAAGCAGTTACTTTACACCTTCTCGTAGGGGTGTCTTGAGCCTATTAACTAATGACTCAATTAATTTTCTGTGTTGGAATTTGGGAGCCAGCTTCAGTTTCAAATATTCTGACTTCATCCGAATTTTATGTTCCTTTTAGCCAGCCGAAAGCCTTATGGCTTTTATAAGTGGACAATTTGCCAGGTGAAGTAGTGGGAAGGACGTAAGGGCCTGCTCTAGTTCTTCATTTGCCATTTTCTGCCTTCTCTTTTCCTGTGGCTCCTAGTACCCTTCCCTCTTCTGTTGATGTGCTTGTTTTTCATTGTTGATTCCAACTTCTGTTGGTACACTACACGGCAGGAGAGCTGAGGAGGATGGAGTCCAGCACTGTGCTGGGCCCTGTACATGCTACCTTGCTTGATCCTCTCAGTGGATGTGACCATTGGGTATTATGGTCCCCATTTGACAGTTGATAAATAAGCATCCATATCCTCAATCATAAAAGTAGTACATGGAGAAGCTGAGGTCTGAATCATGTATTATTTCCTTGAAGTAAACTTCTAGTTGCAATTTTACTTTTCTACAGTTTTATAATCTATTCACTCACACATCTATTTAGACAGTTATTGGCTGTCATTTTCCTTTGTTGAGGCTGTATTTTTATGTAAGTGATTAAGGTAAGTATTAGTGATGCAGTAGTCCCCCTTCTTTTTTTTGTTTTCACTTTCTGTGGTTTCAGTTACCTGCTGTCAATCTTGATCTGAAACTATTTAATGGAAAATTCCAGAAATAGTTCATAAGTTTTAAATTGCATGCCTTTCTGAGCACTGTGATGAAATCTCTTGCCATCTTACTCAGTCTCACAAAGGACTTCAGTCATCACTTTGTCCAGCATATACACACTGTATATGCTACCCACCTGTTAGCAGTTGACCTGATTATCTGATCAATTGTCAGTGCTTATATTCAGGTAACCCTTATTTTTACTTAATAATGATTCCAAAGTGCAATTCAAATGTATTGAAGAGAAGCATTAAGTGCTTCCTTAAATAAAAGTGTAAAAATCCTAGACTTCATAAGGAAAGAAAAAAATTGTAGGATAAAGTTGCTAATATCTATAATATATAATATATTTTGAGAGATGGAGATATCACATTCATGTAATTTTTATCTCAGTATATTGTTATAATTGCCCTATTTTATTATTAGTTATTTTTGTTAATTTCTTAGTGTGCCTGATATATAATCAAACTTTATCATAGTTATGTATGTACAGGAAAAAATATAGTGTTCTTTGGGTTTGGTATTATCTGGGGTATCATGTATCCATTGAGGAGCTTGAAACATTACCCCCTGCAGATTAGGGGGACTACTATGCATGCCCTTGACTTCTGGAAAGGCATAGTTTTGTAGGGAAAACACCTGTATCTCTACCCTTCCTGCCTTACATATTCAATCCTTTAAATTTGGGCCCTGGTGGATGAGTAGGGGTTTCCAGAAAGGATTTTCAAGTAAAGGTTGGGGAAGAAGAGCCTTCCCAACAGAGAGAAGTAGGACAAATTTGGGGGAGCATAGGCACTGAGGTGGCCACAGTTCTGAGTGCTCATGTGGCTGGACACCTTTCTATACAGTGAGAAGCCATTGCAGAATTTTAAACTGGCATGGGACAAGCCATGCATTTAGAAAAGTGGCTTTGGGGGCCTAGCATGTGTGAGGCCTTGGATTCCAACCCCATCAACATGCTTCGATTTCATCCCCATCAACATGTGTGTCTACACACATACACACACCCCACACACAAGTGACTTTTGGGGGTGATGACTTGGCAATGAGTTTGGAGGAAGGAAACAACTTTAGTGGTCCAGAAGGAGGTGATGAGAGCCTGGATGATGTGTTTATCCATCCCATCATTCACTCTTTGGCTTCCTTAGGCCCAGCACTTTACTCAGTTTCTAATGTGATTCAGGATTACTACATGCTAATGTATACAATGGTCAATACACCTCATTGTACCCCGAAAATATACACAATTATTTGTCAAGTAAGACAAAATAATGGGGCTGGGGCTGGGGCTCAGTGGTAGAGCGCTTGCCTAGCATGCACAAGGCACTGTGTTCAATCCTCCAGCACCACATGAATGTAAAATAAAGATATTGTGTCCACCTAAAAAAAAAAAAAAAGAAGAAGAAAAAAAAAGACTAAATAATTTTTTAAAAAGAAATAAGAACTTTTGATTTTTTTCCCCCAGTGCTGGGGATCGAACCCAGAGCCTCATGCTTACTAGACATGTGCTTTATTACTGAGCCACACTCCTGGTTGTGTAATACTTTAAAGCTTAAGCTGAGTTAATGCCAAAAAATTTTAGAAATGTTGTATAATTTGTGATTTTCTTTTCCTAAAGAAAAGATATCTAATTATATCTAATTCTCTATCCACATATATTTGTACACATACCTATCTACCTGTGTCTTTTGAGTGAATGACGTGATTCCTTAAAAGGGGAATTATTATTTATAACACTATGTATACCATGCTATAGCTAAATGATCATTAAATACAGCTTTCAAAACTAATTGTAGAATACAGTGAAATAGTGGGAAATAATTGTATAAATTGTGTAGCAAATCCATAGGTTAATTTCACAAAGGACAATAAAATTAAAACATTATAAGTTTATCTAATGGATTGTTTTTTCTTTTCAGTAATGGGGATGGAACCTAGAACCTTATACATGCTAGGCAAGTGCTCTATACATGAGGTACAGCCTCAGTCCCTCTTATTTTAAAAAAAAAAAAAATTTCCCCCTGTACTGGGGATTGAACCCTGGGAGCACTTTACCACTGAGCTATATCCCCCGTCATTTTAAAATTTTTATTTTGAGAGAGTTTTGCTAGGTTATTGAAGTTGACCTTCAACTTGCCATCCTCCTGCCTTAGCCTCATGCATAGTTGGTACTATAGGTGTGCACCTCCTCACCCACCTAATGGATCCTTTTAAAAGTGCTATAATGCTAGCTGACTTCATCCTGTTAGGAATTAACCATTGTAATCCCACTGTGATAGATGGTGTTCCCTCCATGGTTTACAACATTCTTGCCATACAATAGAAATGAAATTGATCTAAAAAGACTGATTTTTTTTTTCCTTTTTGTGGTGCTGGGAATTGGACTCAGGCCTTGAGCATGATAGGCAAGCACTCTGCCACTGAGCGACACCCCAAGCTCTTCAAGAGTGAATTGAAATTCATGGAAGCTGAGATTCTTAGGATGAGCTATCCTATTTAAATAGTGAGTATAGAATAAGACTGTGACAGTTAACCAATCCTGCAGACTAATTTTGGAGTAAAATATATATTTGCAACTGCACGGAATTGTGTTTCAAATGATATGCTTATTTATTTATTAGCTAACTTTAGGTAATGAGACCCCATGATGGTTCATCTGTTGCGCATTAGTATTGCTCCTTGCCAGATGCCTAGTGTCCCTTCTTTTGTTCCCTTAAGCATTTCAATGGCAGCATCAATTCTTTATGAGGAGGGATACCACCTGGAGATAACCTGTCATTTGTGCATGTCAAGTCATGTAATCCAGACAGCTCGGTCCTGGAGGATGTGTATCCAGGCATGGTAGGATCTCTAAGCCTCCGAAAGTAACACTTGAAATGGGAGAGTTTCTTCTCTTGTAATCAATTCTGTTTTCTTTTGTCAAAAAGAAATTTCCTATATCTTTCACCTTTCTAAGATGCTGGTGAAAACGTCAATGCATTGGTAGGCTCTTCTGACTAATGTTTCACGTGTCCCAAGAGATACACTGCAGCTCTCCTTGGCTGTCTAAGGAGACAGTGCAGATGCCATTCATGGTTGACTTTAATGCTTTTATCCACCTTTTGTTCATATGGCTATGCAAATAGAGAGGGAAGAAGGTCTGGATCTCTCCATCACCTCCTCTTGATTGTGGCTTTCTTCTTCCTCCTGACATGCAGATAATGGGAAAGAAAATAAATGCATTATGAGAATCACATGATTTTTACCTAAAAGTGTCTTTCCAGAGCAAAATAGAAAACCTTGATATGTGTCCTGAGCCCTAGTTATTTTTATTTTACCTTAGGTAATCTTGACTTTACCAAGGCTTAGGCAAAATTAATATTTTGCCTAAGCCTTGGTATCTGCCATTTTTTTTTCCAACTTAAAGAAAAAAAAATAGTTGTGTGCTTTTTGTGTATGTGTGCTTTGAAAATATAGTGTTCAATATTAAGGTATTTTTAGAAGAAAGGAATATTCTAGTTGAATAATATATATATTTGTATAGGATGACGTCTACGTTTAGAGGAATTTGAAAGATTTCACTTGAAAACCATTAACAGTTTTGCAGACTTCTTTGTATGGAAATGTCTAGAGTTTTAAGAAAAACGGTTTTGAAAGAGAGAATAACTTTAATCTATGAATTAAAACATTTAGAAACAATAACAAAAATGTTAGTTAGACAACTTAGAAAACTGAAAAGGAGAGTAGTTATGAACAAAGGAACTATTTCAGATTGTTTAAGATCAAGCCCTGGCTTCAACCCTTAGTGGACATGGAACTTGGGGGAGTTAACCATTCTGTGCCTCAGTTTCCTCATCTGTAAAATGAGGGTGATAGCCACTCAACATTATTGGGTTCTCAGGATTAATTGAAACACTAGAATTATGCAGGGTATAGAATGAGTTGTTCATAAATGTTAGTTATTATTAGCTACTAATAATAGTCAAATCTCTTTAGTTAGGCTATGAATTAATTTCTCTTTTATCTTTCAATGGAGAGAAAATGTTCTGATTCCGCATATTCAATTTGAGATTGCTTTTAACTATCAATTTAATGTTGATTAAATGCCCTTCCTCCTCCTCCCCTCCTCTTCCTCCTCCTCTTTCTTCTTCTTCTTTTTTTGCAGTATATCAAATGGTCTTTCCTTATTCACAGTTTAAAATAAATGCATACATTGCTTCAAGGTATTAACTCTTGGGTAACATATTAATAAACATGCTTAAAATATTTTTTATATTCAAGAGAAAAAAATATGAATGTTTCTGGATAGCCAGGATTTTTTAGAGGCAAAAAGATATTTGTAATGAAAGTATGTTTTTTGTTTAAATTGTATCCAGATTGCTGTGTTTAAGTGGCAAATAATATAAGCATTTTCTTTTAAAATTTTTTTAAGAAAGAAAATCAAATAATTTTATTATACATATAATCATGCAGAAAGAACATCACTTGAGTTCATTTTTGGTTTAAAATTAATTTTTAATGGATGCAAAAGAAGCCTAAAGACCATGCTTATTAATGAGGCACCATGTTTTGATATGTGTATGCATCGTAGAATGCTTAAGTTACATTAAACTTTACAGTGAAAACATTAAAGATCTTTTCTTTTAGCTTTTTGAGTGTAGCACACTGTCATGACTCATGGTCACCCTGCTATGCAGAACCTGTTTCTCCTATCACACTGTAACTTGGTAGTCCTTGATCAACCTCTCTCTATCCTTCCAGCTGCTGTCCCCAGCCTCTGGTAATCAACATTCTACTCTACTATTCTGTGAGGTCAACTTTTTAATATTCCACATGTGAGTGAGATCATGGAAGACAACATTTTAATAGTTGAATTATTAGAAACATGTAAAATATTAAAAGCATCCACTTCACTAGCAATTTCATTTTTTTGAGTGCTGGACTCATAAGAGTGTGCTACATCTGTCTTGTGGTGTTTTCCCAGGGTTTCCTTCAGTGAGCAGCTGTCTCTGTCAGGGTTGAAAGTCATTCATTCTGCATTTTCATGTTTTAATTAGGAGTCTTCAGCCTTCAGTCAGGAATTTATAAAGGCATCACAGGGTGGTGGCCCCATTAGAACCCAAAACACCTGATGACATGTTTCAGTGTGAGTATGATGGAAAGTAGTTTGTGGAATAATCATTAACTTGTAAAATAAAATTTCCATTTATGCTGGGCACATGCCTATAATCCCAGAGACTCAAGAGGCTGAAACAGGAGGATCTCAAGTTCAAGGTCAGCCTCAGCAACTTAGTGAGGCTTTGAGCAACTGAAATGGGATCCTGTCTCAAAATAAAAACATATGAAGGGCTGGAATGTGGCTCAGTGGCAAAGTGCCCTGGGCTCAGTCCCTAGTATAAAAATAAATAAATAAACAGTTATTTAGGAGAGGTAAAACATTTCTAAGGCATATTTTATTATGAATTACAGTTCTGTTAAGAACTTTCTAAGAAGGTTTTGTGTTAGTCCACATCCAGTAGGATGTTGTCATAACCACCTTCTGCAACATGTTGGCGTAACTTGTGTAACATGTGGCGCCCAGGTGGTAATTTAATGGAAGAGCCTCATAACACTGATGCATAGTAGCAATTTGCCTTGATTAAAATATTATGAAACTGAGACTACATGATGAGCATTGAAGTAAATAGGTGTCAAATGATTCATAAGTGATGCACAAAGGATACAGTAAAATCTGTGTGATGTAACTTAAGCATTAGCCAAGAACGTACTGTTTCTGCAGAACCAAGTGTCAGAGAGTGACACCCCCTTCACCACTGACATGCCATATCAAGACTTTGCAGCTTGTCACCTCTCTGAGGGATCTGAGGTTGTCTTTAGAAACAGGGACGCCTCCTTCAGTGGCAGAGCTTCCATAGAAACCAGAAGGGGATATAAGAGACCCAATGTACTCCCTGATTGTCAAGAGGTTAGAATGATTCTGTTTCATTTGTAGGGTTGTTGTATGGAGCAGTGTGTCTTTATATACATTGAGAGGTTTTGTGCCCTGGTAGCCACCTGGGCCCTTCCTTGTTGGCATCCACTATCCTTCAGCTGTGTCAGCATCTGGGTTTCCTCCGTTCCTTTCTCCCATTTCATGGCCCCTAGTTCAATACCCATGATTCAGCAGTTGCGATTGATTTTGACTTCTGCAGATTTCAAGTTCAGGCTTCCAGCTTCATCTATTTTATCCGTAAAACAGGTAAAATACTAAGACTATGTATCTTTGCTGAGTGTCCTCTGAAGTAGACCCCACCCAGATGGATATGGGCTCTGCTATTCTTTGAGCAGAGTTTGGGGCGTGAAGCCAGAAAGTAACCTGCTGTATGGCTTTTCCCAGTTTCCTAGGGTGGTGGATGCCATAGTTGGGGCAGCATGGTGAACACTCAGGACTTGTAGGAGGTGAAGAGAGGCCCGAACACCTGGTGCCTTATGCCTACTCTTGCTATGCTGTGAAAGCTCTGGAGCAAAATTGTATGAGTCCCATGACTTCTAGACTGTTTTGCTGTGGAAAACAGGAAGGTCCACATTGGGAAAAACCATCTCCTGCCATCAGCCAAACAGTTTTTCAAGCAGTGGACCAGTTCAGTTTTATAATATTAAGTTTGGCTTTAAAACAGGCTCAAGATTGTGAGACACGTAAACTAGTGTTGCATGCCTGCAAACTTACTTACAGACAAGTTTGAGTATGTTCGGTTTCAAGTCCTTACATAGAAGGAAGAAAATCCAGGGCAAGAGTTGCTCAAGGGCACTAGGTTACCGGTGGTTCCAGAGGATCAGCCAAAGACCAAGTGAGCAAGCCAAAGCCGATGAGTTAGAATCTGGAATTTGCTAGTCAGGTCAAGATAAGTAAGCAGTGAATTATGCAATGTAGTTGGCAGGGAGGATCAGTGAGGCTCCAAGCTTGTTTTGATGGAGAAATGACTTAGCAAAATAAGTGGGGGGAAGAAGAGACAGTGGTCCACAACCTTCTGTGCTCCAAAGAAGATCTGTGTCAAAATAAGGGCAGAGAAAGGCATGCTGATGCGGCACCTGTGCATTGGTATGCCAATTTGATTGTCACTGTTGTACAGCTATGTATGCATATAGCCACATGCATGCATATAGCCACACCCTTAAGTTGTGGGGTTTTTTGTTTGTTTGCCCAGGCTGGCTTTGAAACTCCTGAGCTCAAGCCACCTTCCTACCTCAGCATCCTGAGTAGCTGGGACTACACGTGTGTTCCTCTGTACGTGGCTTCTTAAATATCTTTTAAAACCAGGGATGATCACTTTTATTTATTTTATTAATTTAAGTCACTCCTCCTTAGTGGGTTGGGGTTTGGTTTTTGGTTTTCTAATGCTATGTTTAAGCATCTAATGTTTTTGAAATTTTTATGTAGGAATGTATATAATATATTTTGGAGGGTACTATAGGGACTGTGCAGGGTAGAATTGAAGTTTGTTTTGTTTTTTTTTTCCCTACAAACCAAAGGAACTTAGAAATTCAGTTGTCAGCAGATTCTTTGGAAAACTTCCTTTACTGATTCCTACACAACTCTGCATTTCTTGCTCCCTTGATGCTTGAGAACTCAAGGGTTAGAATAAGGGGCATCTTCCATGTACCACCCAGATAGCCATTGAGCCATTGTTATTATTTTTTCCCAAGGAGCTTGGTTGAAGGTGATAGTTTTGTGTCTTAGTTGGGATATTATTTTTAGAAACTTGACTACTACAAAGACTTGTTTAGTTCTAAAGCCTTTTAAATAAAGATGCTATAGAACAGAGAGAGTGGATATTTATTGATCATGCACTATGTTTCAACTGTGGTACTAGCTCTTCCTATGCATTATCTCATTTAGTTGTCCCAGGGAACCTGTGAGGTTGGAGTATGGGAAAGAAATGTTGAATTTCTAACCCTTGGTACCTCAGAATGTGACTTTATTTGGAAGTGGGTTCTTTGCAGATTAAACCAAGCTAAGATGGGATCATGAGGGCGAGCCTTAATATAATATGACCAGTGTCTTTATAAAAGCAGAAAATTTGAACATAGGCACATATAATGCACAGAGGGAAGTTGACAGGAAACCACAAAGAGAATACCATGTGAAGGTAGAGCCAAGGAGTGCCCAAGATTGCCAGCAGCCCCCCTCAGCTGGGAAGAATTGAGAAAGGATCTGCTTCTGCAGGTTTCAGAGGGCACATGACCCTACTAAGGCCTTGGTTTCTGACTTCTAGCTTCTAGAACCACGGGACAAGAAATTTCTTGTTTGATGCTACCTTGTTGTTGTACATTGTTATGGCAACCCCAAGACACTAACACAGATGGATAACTTATTACAGGGGAGCAGCATTGAGCTCTTGACCCAACACCTTGATCAGTAGGGAAAAGAAAGTTGAGAGGGTAGCACAAGATGGAGACAGAGGGAAGCGTGCTCAGTTTCCTTGGTGAGTGTCCAGCTGTCCAGAATTTGCTCTTGGGTCGTACAGATGAGCATGTGGACTGGGGGATGGGAAGAAATTGCCGTGTGTCCCAACATGGACAAGGCCTGCACCAATGCCTCTGGCTTCCCCCTCTTCTCCTGCTCACCATCATTAAATGTGATGGTGCGGGGAAGTCAGGGGGTGGTGGTGACAAGGAAATGGAGACATCTTTGTTCAGAAGTGGTGGAACCAAATTCAAGTCCCCCAAAGAGGACAACACTTTTTTTTGCCATCCACCCCACCATTAGCCAGGACAGAATTGGGAGAAGGTGTGGAGAGAGGTCTTAGCTCAACACAGACGATCACTGGTGCTTAAATTTCTTGAACTGACATCTAGCTAATGTGGGCCAGAGACTCTGACAGAGGGTTGTGGGATGTGGGGCTGCCCTTGGGCTCATCCTTCCAAGCATTCATGGTATTTTCACCTCTGCTTGGGACCTCCCCTCGCACCACTTTGCTTGCCGGGTCTCAGAGGCTGTGTGGAGTGGGCAGCTGTCTTCCCTAGAATACAAGACTGAAGGCTCAGAAACCACTCCTGGCTGGATGGCTGGGGGTTAAGAAAGAAACTAAAGGAAGCTGTAGAGAAAGTGGAAGTAGTTTATGGTATATTTTGTTTCTTGTGGATTCCATGGCAGACATTTAATTAAAATCTATTTGGCCATTCATTCTAAAAAGTGCACATGCCTCAGTAAATTCATTTTAATACCTACCATTCATTTAGAGCAAATGCATTTAGAGAAATGTCTTCATAAAGTGATATAAAAATGGGTAGTTAGAAAAATTAAGTTTCCAAGCTCCTCTGTGGCCTGGCCTTTTAGTAAAGGACTGCCCCATGCAGTACATTAAAGCTGATCACTCCAAGTGCTAGTTGGTGACTCAGAGCCCAAACCCCCATCACTTTCCTTTGGAGACTCTTACACAGCCCAGCACATATCTTATGAATAAACTTGAGATTTGCGGAGGAAAAAAAAGTTTTTAAGTTGAAGCTGAGAAGGAAAGTGACTCACTCCCAAAGGAAAAGTCCTCCAGAAATTTTCAGAGATGACCTAGTGCCGCCACCCTTTCCTTGTGGAACACACACGCCCATAGCATGGCTTCAGAGAGTCATTGGAACACACGGGCAGGACCACGTTCAGGGAGTCAGTAACTTGGAATCAAGCTCAGCAATGGATGAAAATGGAAGTGTGTGGAGTGGGAAAGTTGAAATGTAAGTCGCCTGTCCTGCGTCGATGTCGAGTGGATCTAAATAGTTCCAATGTTCAAGAAGAACATAAAATTTGTGGTTGCTTCAGTGGGGCAGGAAATGACTCAAGACCAAAAGGAAGGTTTCCATAGATGCAAGGTCAAGGTGAGAGTAAGGAGCGCCACAAGACATGGGCAGAACCCGAGGATAGAATCAGCACCATCCCAAGAGTTCCAACAACAGGAAACTCCACAAAATGTTAAAAAAAAAGAAATATGGAGTCATGAATATTAATATTGCAATATAAAGAACATTCCATCACTAGCAAAGTTCTTTCTCCAATATTTTTCTGTGCTCCACTATGACCAGCAAAGTTCCTAGATGTCATAATTCACTATCATGTGACTTAAAACTCTGAACTTTTATTTTGTATGCCTGTAATCCCAGCAGCTTGGGAGGCTGAGGCAGAAGGATTGCAAGTTCAAGACCAGCCTCAGCAACTGAGCAAGGGCCTAAAATAATTAAAAAATTGTCTCAAAATAATTAAAAAAAAAAAAAAAAAACTGGGTGCAGGATGCAGCTCAAAGCACCCTGGGTTTAATCTCCAGGACCAAAAGAGAGTGTATCTCTTGACATTGCAAAATCAGTATTTCTCTTATCTGTGTAATCTTTAGCACCTACCATTTGTTTCACTCTTTTGATATTCACAGCCTGCTGGATGCTTCTTTGCTATTTTATTGGATCATAGTCTTTTCCTATCTTCTGATTTTTACTGAGGTGTTTTGGAGGGTGCTGAGCTCTCTGCAAAGACCTTGGTTCCCCTGGTGGAGGATGTGGGGAGGAGGTCACACTATAGTCCTGCTTATCACCCCATCTCCCCACCTCCAGGGGTTCAAATGGTGCAGTCTCCACTGAGATGCCTTTTTCATTGTGCTCCTTCCTGCTGAAGGGGCTCCTTTATAGGAGCATAACTGAAGGAGAGATAGGACTAGGAAGATGGAGATTGCTTTTGAGGATGGGAGATTTAGCAAAGAAAACCTTTGTGCAGAGGAAGTTTATTATAATATACAATCTGGGTGTGGTATCCGTAGCATTTGCGGTCAGCCTGGGCAATTCAGTGAGACCCCACCTCAAAAGAGAAAGGCCTGGGGATGAAGCTCAGCAGTAGAGCACCCCCTGGGTTCAATCCCCAGTACTGCGGGGGGGGG
>NW_025999842.1:63170047-63203792 GCF_001458135.2 Marmota marmota marmota
CAATTCAGTGAGACCCACCTCAAAGAGAAAGCCTGGGATGAAGCTCAGCAGTAGAGCACCCCTGGTTCCAGTCCCATACTGCGGGGGGGGTCGGGGGTAGGGGATACAGGCACAGGACTGTAGAATACTCTCCAAATAATTTAACCACTCTTTCTTCTCATCATATTTGGGGTCAGATGGATTCTGAAACTAGTGGATGGCTCTTAATCTGAATTCCTCTGGCTATTTTGGATATCTTATTTTGTCTTATTTTTTTTTTTTCTTGTAAGTATCCACTTTTGTGCTGATTCTTCTAAGAGAGAATGCCACAGCAGGTTGAATGTGTGTCCTTGGGGAGTTGACCATGTTACTGGAATTCTTTCAAACCAGACCACAGACAATGGATGAAGGATGGACCTTTTTTTTTTTATCTTTAAAAAGTATCCATCACTTATTTTACTTTGAATTGTTATCTCAAGTTCATTGTGAAACAGGATATAAATAAATGCTATGTAATTTTTATTTGTACAGTGCTTTCAGTGATAAATGTAAACTCTTTGAGGACTGAGAAAGTGGTATAGTATCCTTCCTGAGGGGTGCAGTTTAAATAGTGTGGTCAAGGAGGAAGCAGAAAATGGTTCTGGTGAATGCCATCTTTGGGAGAGCACTTTCCTTCTTTCTTTCTTTTTTTGGGGGGAGTGGGTACTAGGGATTGAACTCAGGGCACTAGACCCCTGAGCCACATCCCCAGCCCTATTTTGTATTTTATTTAGAGTCAGGATCTCACTGAGTTGCTTAGCACCTCACTTTTGTGAGGCTGACTCTTAATTCATGATCCTCCTGCCTCAGCCTCCAAAGCTGCTGGGATTATAGGTGTTTATCACTGTGGCTCACTTAGAGGAATACTTTCAGCAGTAGAGCAACCCCTGGGTATCATTGTGGCCCACTTAGGGGAGTACTTTCAAGATAAAGCACACATTGACCTTAAAGGCCCTCAAAGTTAGCAGAACTTAGTGAATTGAGGAGTAGAAAGAAGGCCAACATGATTATAACTTAGTGAGTATGTGAGACCTGAGGCTGGCTCAGGGGCCAGGTGGTGGAGGCTGTAGTTAGCCTATAATTGGAAACGTGGTGGGAACACACAGGAGGGTTTATAGCAATTTACAGGCTTAAAAGAATGCTTTCCTAGTACATGTGAGGCACTGGGTCTGATCCTCAGCACCACATAAAAATAAAATCAATGAAATAAGGGTCTTGTGTCCATCTACAACTGGAAAAAAAGAAGGAGAAGGAGAAGGAGAGGAAGAGGAAGAAGGAAGAAGGAGAAGGAAGAAGGAAGAAGGAAGAAGGAAGAAGAAGAAGGAGGAGGAGGAGGAGGAGGAGGAGGAGNACAACTGGAAAAAAAGAAGAAGAAGGAGAAGGAGAGGAAGAGGAAGAGGAAGAAGGAGAAGGAGAGGAAGAGGAAGAGGAAGAAGGAGAAGGAGAAGGAGAAGAAGAAGAAGAAGAAGAAGAAGAAGAAGAAGGAGAAGGAGAAGGAGAAGGAGAAGAAGGAGAAGAAGGAGAAGAAGGAGGAGGAGAAAAGATGGCTGACTGTGTTTGGGAAATGAAGTGTAATTCAGCTGGAAAGCACAGGATGGGAAGGATGATGGTGGCCTAGGACCAGTTGTGGGCCTGGAGTTGGGGAGAAGTGGACAGATGTGGAATTCATTTAGGAGGTGGAGCCTCTGGATTTGGATTGGAGGGTAGGAGGGCAGGGGGGGTGAGGGAAAGGGGAAACCAAGGATGTGAGAGAGGTGTTTTGACTGATCATCTATCTAGGTAGATGGGCATTGTGAGGGTGGACATGGGGAATCCACATAGACCCAGTACCATTAAATTGATTACAGTGAGATTTTTTAAAACCGCTGAGCAGAATAGATTACCACATCCATTCTCTTTCTTGTAAAAAAGTCTGCTTGGCAACTTCATTCGGTTTTGATCAAGTCACTCTTTAAAACCGAGCTACATCCCCAGCACTATAGAGACTTATCAGGGGAATCAGAACACATGCCTCCCCAGGGCAGCACTGGAGACCCATGTCACATACTTTGCTATGTTAGCAAAGGGAAGAAGGTTTACACCATGGAGCAGAGGTTCTGGGCTCAGACCCAGGTCACCCACATTGGTTACAGGGATGCACACTTCCCCATGAGATAAGGGAGCTAAAGTTGGCTCTGAGGATTGTTTAAGAGATCACTTAGGGAACTGGGCATGCAATTTGAGAGAGGAGAATGGCGTTATGCGGGCATCACAGTGAGCCTGGCACTTGCTGGTGCAAAGGGTCCTTTATGTGGGAACACTCAAGATAACACCTGAGTCTTACTCTCCATATCAATCCTTTCAGTTTTCTGGAAGCTTCCAAGGACACTTGATCAGTTAGAAAAGACATTTAGTTTTCCTCTATCCCTTTCTGTGTGGCATGAGCATATGTTGTCATCTAAGATGTATTTTCACATGAATCTCTTGCTGTTCTTGGGAAGTGTAGTGACTAAGAGCTGTACGGTCACCCTGGTAAGATGTGGTTATTTTGCTGAAGATCTCAGTGCTTGTTGACCCACATGGCCAGACAGGACTCTTCTCGGCTGTTGGAGAAAAGCAGAACCTCACATGAGATCCTGTGGGCCATGGTAGAACTCACAGTGTGGCCAAGGGCAGCACACCCCATGGTCCAAATTATAGTTAGAGGACCCAGGGGAGAGTTCTTTTCTGTGCTGAACAGAGAGCTGTAATTGATATAAATAAAAGCACAAGTGCAGCTTCTGGAAGTTAAAAATATGATTCCAGAAAATATTGAAATTAAACTCATGGGATATATTGTGTTAGATGTAATTGAGTGTCTGAAACTTCCTGAAACCTCTTTCATTGTTCCTAAGAATTAAAATACAGATGGAGCATGAAGGGCTTGGCTTAGATAAGTAATTCTCTAATTTGGGTGCTTAATAGTTAATACTAGATGAGATGCATGAGTTGTTCCTATGTGGTAGGCACTGGGCTCGATGCTGTCCCTGGCTTCTTTTAACTGAGCCCAGTTCAATGAGATGAGCTGTAGGGATTGTCATTATTCTCCCATTTTATAGATTAGGTTGAATAAGGCTATGTATTTGTCCTAAGTCACAGGGTCCTGCAACTGGGATGAAACCCCAGGTATTCTGGTTTCACAGCCCATGTTGGTTTCCATTGCACCCCGTGTATACACGGATCTTTATTCTGTCATGTTCATATTTCCTTCTCCAAAGGAGAACTGTCAGCCGTTGCCAACTTGCAGGTGTAGTGGTGGCCATGATGGACCAGTGTCAGCTTGCCATTCATTCTGGCAGCTCAGCATCTCATAGCATCCTTCCTTCTATGTCCCAGATGAAATGGGTGAAGCAGAAGATAAGCGGGGAAGTGAGGGATCAGGTGAGGATAAAGTTTTCTACAGTGGCATACAATGAACACACAAATCGCATCAGGCTCCATGGATCCTGAACTTATTAAGACAGCATAAGAGCATATTTCAAAGTCTGGTATTTACTGCTTTGAGCAATGAGGAGGCATCTGCCATACCATCCTGAGACAGGCCTGGCTCCCCGTGGCTTTGGGAATCCCCTGATCCTAAGGAAGTTTCTAGAAACAAGTACAAATATAAGGGATGGATGGGTGGGGGGTTGGAGTGAGCAACAGGGAGATGAGTGTGGAGAAGGAGACTGTGTCCTTTCTATTCTTTCCCTTTCCAATTTTTTAGGCAATGTTCTTGATGTGTGTGTACACTCTTGGGTGCAGGCAAGTTGTGAACTGGAGGAAAACTCTTCATTCAGCCAATGTTTATAGAGCTTTTGCCACATGCCAGGCACTCTGAAAGAGACACCAGGGAACATGGCCCTGATTGTGTGCAGTTTGGTCTCCAGCCTGTGAAAAAACTCCCAAAGGTAGACACATTCTGGGCATTTTGACCTTTGGCTAGAGGACTTGCCTTAGGAGCTTTGTCTGTCTTCTGTTGTTTATTAAAATTTTTCTTTCTGAGCTCACAGCTTAGGTGAGAACACCCACCTCCATCCTCTTAGCCATCCTCAGCCAAGTCGGCCCATGCACATTCCGGACTTGTAAATTCTAGCGCTCTGAGCTGTTGCTCAGCCCAGCTTCTGTTGCACTATTGCCAAAAAAAAAATTCTTGAGCCAGAGGCCCAGCTCAGGTCTGCAGGGACACAGAACAAAACACACGGCTCCTGTTTACATCCTCAGGCCTGGGCCACCCATTTCTCTGGAGCGGCCAGGATTTCCTGAGGAAGCTTTCCTGGGGAGGGTGGGCTGGGCCCCATCAGGATGCGAGGACACTCAGCCCCCTGCCCTGAGCCATGCTGAGGTCAAACCTGGGTGTGTATCTGGGCCCACCCTTGCCAGCCGTGTGTTATGGGGCTGGGGGAGTTGGGGGGGATAAGTGAGGTTTCTTCCCCTGGCACCATGCTCTTGGAGAGGACAACGCTCAGAGGCTGCCAGCGCTGTGGGCAGCAGCTGTATCAGCATTTGAGCCCAAGCTTTTCCCACAGGGACTGTGGGTGGGGTTACTTGAGCTGCTGGGTCAGCCACGAGCCCAGCCTCAGGAAGAAATGATGGATCCAAGGATGTGACAGTTTGTTTGGCCTGGCGAAGCACCCAGCCATATGTTTCCTCATCTGTGGTTAAGCTGAGTATTCACTTGTACGTCGTGTGCAGCTCAGGAATACTGTAACTCACACTGATTTTTATTTAAATATCTAATCAGATGTTCCTCCTGTAGAAGGCCTTGGAAGTTCACTTTATAATTCAAAGAAGTAGAAATTCAAGTAACCTTGAGTAAGGTTGACTTCAATTTGTTATATACCCAGTTAAGGTAAGGCCATACTTCTGGGGGTGGCAGACAGGCATAGATTTGAAACCTGGATCTGCTGTTGATTAGCTATGTGACATCAGACATGTTGGTAAACTCCAAGTGTCTAGGCCGTTGTTGGTACTGTATACTTAACGAGACCTGTATTAAGTCTTGTAGGTTTTGTGTGAAATAATATACAGGAGTACTTGATATATAGTGTAGGCACATAGGTGCTCAATAGGTGTTAATTTCTCCCCAGTTCTCATCCTTCCATATCCCCAACACTCACATACACATGAGGATCTCAGATTCTCTTTTCTCCCTGACATAGATACAGGAATCTTCTTGGGTTTTGAATACATAGTTTAGGGAAATCAACAGAAGGCATTCAGCTTGTTTACAAATGTGAGCAAATGGGACAGAAGCAAATAATTTTCAAGGTATCCATATGTGTATGAAGCTTCATGCTGTCTCCTAGTCTGGAAGGTAAGGATTCATTCCATGGTTAAGCTTTTAGCAAATGCCAGCCTTGTGCTACCTTGGGGTGGCACTGGGAATAGGAAGTGGACATACTTGTTGGGCTGACAGGACTGTCTTAACTTTCCGTTACTCTGAGAAAATACCTGAGATAATCAACTTAATTTTTCCCCCAATGCTGGAGATCTGAGTCAGGGCCTCACACACACTGGGAAGCTCTCTGTCACTGAGCTATAGCCTCAGCCTGAGATAATCAGCTTTAAAGGAGGAAAAGTTTATTTTGGCCCACAGTTTTGTTTTTTTTTTTTTCCTTCTTCCTAGTTTTTTAATTGGTGCGTTATAGTTGTACATATTGATGGGATTTGTTGTTACATATTTGTGCATGCACACAGTATAACAATGTAATTGCCCAGTATCACTCCCCAGCACTTCCCCCTCCCTCCCTGCCTTTCCACACCTTGGTCCCTTTCCTCTACAGATCTTTCTTTGGTTTTTAAGAGATCCATCCCCCATATTTGTTTTTATTTTTCTTCTCTGGTTTCCACATTACGAGAGAAAACATATGACCCTTGACCTTCTGACTTCAGTTTATTTCTTATAAAGGTCTCTCATTCTACCCATTTTCCTGCAAATGCCATAATTTCATTTTTCTTTATAGTTGAATAAAACTCTGTTATGTGTATATATCATATTTTTCTTATCTATTCATCCACTGATAGGCACCTGGGCTGGTTCCATAGTTTGGCTATTGTGAATTGTGCTGCTATAAACATAGGTATGCATGTATCACTGTAGTAAGATGCCTTTAATTCTTCAGGGTAAGTACCAAGAAGTGATATAGCTGGGTCACGTGGTCGTTCCATGCCTGGTTTTTTGAGGAGCCTCCATACTCATTTCCATAGTGGTCGTTCTAATTGACAGTCTTGCCAACAGTGAAAAAGTGTCCTTTTTCTCCTCATCCTCTCCAGGATTTATCATTATTTGTATTCTTGATGACTGCCATTCTGACTGGTATGAGATGACTTGCATTTTTCTAATTGCTAATGATTTGGACATTTTTTTTTTCATGTGTTTATTTGGCCCACAGTTTCTGAGGTTCCAGTTCATGGGCACTTGGCCCTGTTGCTTTGGGCCTGCGGCAGCTCAGTACATCATGGTGGGAGTAAGTGGTGGAGGAAGAATATTCACCTCAGGCAGGCAGGAAGCAGAAAAAGAGAGACAGGAAGAAGCCAGGGGTCTCAATATCTCCTTCAAGGACACTCCCTAGTGATCTGACTTCTCCCACTAGGCCTACCTTCTAAAGATTCTACCGCCTCCCAACATCACCAAGCTGAAGACCAAGTCTTTAACACATGGGCCTTTGGGGGACATTCAACACCCCAATTATAGTAGGAGCTGACGTAGGTTGAGAGGAATACCTGAGTGTATGTATGTGAAACAATCAGAAATCAGCCTCTGAAGGGCAGAAAGGTGGCATACACCTAAAGGAAGACAGATCACAGGAGGGCCTGACTTTGGCTGCACCCCTACTAGGAAAGGGGAGGGCCCAACTTTGGAAGCTAGATTTGTTTTGAGTCTCTGTGACTCCTAAATAGTGTATCTATCTGTAGTCCTCTCTGCTCCACATGCCGAAACTGTTTCTACCTGGACAAAAGTGATTTCATTGTGATACAAGAAAACCTTTAAAGATGGACAGTGTAAGAGTTGGTCCTGATAGTCCATAAAGTTATAAGCAGCAATGCTAAGTGCAAAGAGCAACATTTATTAAGTTCTGGGTGACAGATACTGCTTCAGAGACCTGCATGGATTATCTCATTTGCTTGGCAGTGTTGCCTTGTGAGGCAGGTACCTGACTCTCCAAGACACCAAGAAATTTAATAACCTTCTTAAGATTTGGATCTGGGATTTTAACTGGGATTTTATCATAATGTTCTTCCCTGTCCTTCAAACAACCCCCTCAATGCACTCCAAAAAATAAAAAAAAGCAAAGCAAAGAAAAATATCCCATAAAAATAGATACATATTCTGTTAGAACAAATATTGGCATTTTTTTCTTTTGTAAGTGGAAGGTGTGAGTGAAGATGGGGTAGAAGAATAGATTAAGTGATCTTTCAAATGCCTCCTTCTGGCAGAAAAATTATTCTGTGGTCTTTAGTCATCGTTGGTCTTTAGTGTATCTTTTTGTTGAAAAATTATGGAATATGGACAGAATCCAGTGCAATTCTCCGAAACAAGTAGGCGATTTAACTGTCATTGGAGATTTAAAGATAGTTGGCAAGATTTAGAATCAGGAGGATATTTACACAGAAAGCATCTGTGGAAAGTTTTTGAAATATTAGTCCCAGCCCTCTCTAGTCCTTAAATTTTCACACACTGGCTGAAAGTGTCTTCATCTCAGGGTGACCCTTTTCTTGTCTTTCAATTGCTCCATCTTGAAATTCTCCTATCTACATTGGAGTTCTTTAGAATTGCAGCTCTTTTCAGATATATATGTTCTAATTGCTTTTTGGTATTCCAAAATGAAGAGTGAAACATACTTTTATATAAGAAATGAAATTTTATTATGATAAAACAATCATCAAGGTACATCACTACTTACTTTGCACTTAGTGTCTTTCTCTTGGTCTTTTCCTTGAGTGCTGCTGTCCCCTACTTTCTTCTATATTTTACCTTTCATGGGATTTGTTGCCTCCAAGGGGGATAGGGAGAGACAGGGCTAATATTGCTGGTCTCATGTTTATGAAAAAATAAAGTGAGGTTGAAATCACTTGATGATCTCTTTTTAAGCACTGTCTGATTTATTTCTATGGAAAACAAAGTTGCTCTTTTGCATTTTAGCCCAAAAGTCATGCCAAGTCTCCATGGTCACTCTAGTGTTCAGGCTGGTGGACATAGACCTGACCTCAGCCTAGAGCAGAGCCAGGATGCTTTTGGGGCTCATGTTGCTCAAAGGAAGGAAAGATTGAATTGGCACCAGGGAACTTTCCATGGTCCAGGCTCTGACACACCCACCTTCCATGACCCCAGAGGCTGGTGAATATCTGCTGCTCCTTGGAGGAGAATTATCTCCAGTCGTCTGTGGAGAATCTTTGTTTCCTGCATTTGTGGCCCCATCTTGAGTTTGGAGGTCCAAAGGTCTTATTCTGGATTAGTCATTAGCAGAGCCATTTTCCCAATAGTAGTTATTCATAGAACTTGTTCTCTAAATGTAATATAAATAAAATTATCCAAAATTTTCTATCTAGATCATTTATAACCTGGATACACAGAAGCCCTTGAAATAATCCCCAGTCATTTTTACAAAATAGAATAGTGCAAACACTTTTCTCCCTGTTTAAATTGCAGTTATGTGGGAAGCACTCCATCTCCTTACCTTAAATCCAGCAAGTAAAAACTTGTCTTTGCTGCCATGTCCTTTCACTTTCACATTTATAGACTAGAGCAGTTCTTCATAAGGCTTGTCTATGGAGAGAAGTAATTTTCCTTTGGTAGTGGCTATTTTGCAATATTATGCTTATTGCATTTGACTTTCTCACATATATAAAACTAATAAAGTACGTAAACATAAAAGTGCTAAGTGTTAGAACTGACACCTCTTGGGGGTTTGTTTTTAATAAGCTTATGTAATTAACACCTTGAACTATATTCCATTTGTTTCTTTTGAAACCATACAAAGAGAACAGGATGATACACATACAAATGGCACCAGCATAGTTAATACTGGCTTTTTAAATTATAATGAAGTCATGGGTATTTGAGAACTTTAAACTTGCTAGTTACTTTTAAGTCTGAGAACTGAAGAGTAGTAAATACGTTACTTAAATGAAAAATTTAGAGCAAAAAGTAATGTATGAAGTGCTCATATTTGTTTGCCCAAGGGCCAGAGCATAGTGCCTGGCATAGTATGTGTTGATTGATGATTTCATTTCCTCCTATTGGTTCATTCATTCATTCAGTACATTTATATTGAAAGCTTACTAGGGGCTGTTGTAGCACAGAACAAAATTTAGAAAAATATTTGCCCTCCTGGGCTAGACTTGTTAGTTGGGGGAGATAGAGGGGGGAAAAGATAAACATGAAAAGAAGCAAAACTGTTTTATATGGAGAAAGTCCTAGGAAGAAATGTAAGACAGAGAATGAGGTTGGGGATGGTACAGGAGAGGGAGGTGGCAGGTTTAGACAGGAAGTCCCTTTTAAGAAGACAGTATCTGAGTGACAATTGCAGGCAGGGAGGGAAGATGACTGGGAAGAGCAGCCTAGGCAGAGAGGGCAAGTTCAAAGGCCTGGTCAAGACTCAGAGGGTTTGGAATGGTGTTGGAATGGTGCAGGACCAATAGGGTAATCAGTGCAGTTGGGGACAGGGAGCCAGGGAGAGGTGAGAGATGAGGTGGCATCAAAGCCCAGGGTTGTATGGGTGGGCTGAGTTTTTTAGGTCATTATGGGGCCTGCGGCCTTTGCTCTGAATGCAGCCAGAGACTGGGGTATGTTTCTGATCAGAGGGGCAAAATCTGACTCAGGTACTAGTAGAATCTCCGTTTCTGGATGTGCTCAAGGAAGCCCGGTCTGATTTCCCAGTATAAAATGCAGTTGTTGAACTGCTGTGTCTTATGAATGGAAAAAACAGCCCACTGTGACAGAATCAGCGCTTTAAAAAGGAAAACAAATGAAACTTCCTGATAGTACATTAATTTTCTATGTCAGAATTACACACAGTATGGCAAGCAATTAAAATGAAAATGTTTGTCCTACCTACACCACAGAGAAGAAAGTGAAATTGCCCATTTTTATAGGGCCACTGAAAAGCATAGAGAAGTTTGGGTAGGAGGTAGGCAAGTCTTAACTAGCACATTTCCTATGTGAAAAGTTTCCTTACTGTACATCCAAGAACATGAATGGGAATAAAGTCCAAGCAAATAGGGTCATTATGATTTGCCTGATGAGATGATACAAATGATCATTATTCAGTGAAAGCAACTGCTCTTTCAAAAAAAGTATGTGATAGCTGGGTGCATTGAGGCACACCTATAGTCCGAGAGACTCTGGAGGTAGATCGCAAGTTTGAGGCCAGCCTCAGTACTTAGCAAGGCTGTAAGCAACTTAGTGAGACCCTGTCTCAAAATAAAAAAAATAAGAAGGGCTGGAGATGTGGCTTAGAGGTAAAGTGTTTCTGGGTTCAATCCCCAGCACCAAAAAAAAAAAAAAAAGTATATGATAGATATTTAAATATGAGATGTCACTAAAAAAGCCAGCTGTGATGTTAGTAAATTCACAGCTTGTGAGCAAATTGAGAAAATGGATGTTTTCATTCTTGTGATAATTGGTTTGATAGAATGATGTGAATTCATTGTCGATTGTATGATTGTATTTTTCTTCTCGTGGGCATAAGACAACTGTCGAGTTTACCTTGTGACCCTGTGTAGAATGTGGTACCAAGCAAATATTCTCCACTCTTAGCTTCCAAGATGTTTTTAATCTATGAGTAAGAACAAATCCACGCGCTTCCGATGCCTCTCAGAGCACTTTCACATTATATTCTTGGCAAAAGTAAAAGTCTTTCATGATGAAAATTGAGATCATCTTGAGGGGAAATGATGTGGTTAGGAAAGAACTTTTATCCCCACAGAAATTGCAATGAGATTATGGCCATATCATGTCCTATGTATATTTTATTTAGGTGCATGGATAGGTAGACAGGCAGATAGATATAGGTACAGACAGCTGACCTGTATAGAAGAACAATTTTGCCAGTTTAACTTTCTCTAAACTTGATTTCTTGCACGTTATCAGTCAGAATGTGTTTCAGGATGAAACCAACAGGTTTTCCCCATGCAAGCACAAGTGTGAGTCCCTAACTGAAGTCCTTGGTGCAAGGATTGCTATAGTGCTGTTGAGTTGATCAAAGGAGCAAATTCCAGAAACTAAATCATGAAATGTGTTGGGAGATGGTTAGGTGTGTGATGAAGAGTCATTTTGAGATCCCTTGATGGTTTTCCAGGCCGGTGGGTGACTTGGTTTCTTCCTGACTTTGGAAAGATATCACCAACTCCTTATCACATGAATGAATAGCTCTAATTAGTTTCCAGCAAATAGGAACAAACAGGTTTGCCTTTGGCTCAGCAGGGGCCTATCCAGCTGCTCTTGGCAACAGAGGGAATGTGCGTGCTGCCTGTGGCCACTGCATTGTGCACATACTTGTTTTCTTACCACACCTGGACCTGTGGGGGGGACCCCTGGCTTTCCAGGTGTCTCTTTCCGGTGCTCTGCCTGATGGGAGTAGAAGGCCAAGGACTCCTCCAGATCAGCTCCTGATGTATTTAGGGCCTTTCGAATATAATGTCATAGTTCCTGTTTCTTGTCTGCCTCACTCAGGAGGCTGTTAGGGGTGTAACATTTCATCTTTGTTTCAAGACTTTTAGTGCTTTTTTTTTTTTTCTGTCAGCATGTGAGAAGATTGTGACTTTGGTGACTGGAGCCCACTGCATCAAGGAACTTTCCTTTCTTTAATCCTTTTGGTGTAAGAAATAACTTTGTATTCTAATAAAATCTATGACCCCCAAGATGTTAAGAATTAGTAGCAGTAAGTGGAAATACTTAGAAATCTGTAATTCCTGTCTTGTGTTTTAGGCAGCTTGGTGTCTTGTCTTCTGAGGTCACTCAAAACCTTATGGCCTTTGGTTCCCATTTATTCATCTTTAAAATGAAGCCATCATTAAGGCCCTTCCCTGTATTGAAATTCTAAGTGTCTGCATTTGTAATCCTTTAACTGACCCTGTGATATAATCTGGTTCCACCAGACGATGGGGGATACGTTTGCCTTGTTGTCAGAGGAGGATGATTTCATGAGTTCTGAGTGAGTGCCAGGTGCTTGGCTAAGGGTTTATTTTACCTAATCCCATTACAAGATGCAGGGTAGCAATATGGTTCCCATCTTACAGATGAGGAAAAGCAGCCTGTGCAAGTGTCTATTCAGGATCATCAGCTAGGAGGTGGTGGAGTAGGGTTCAGATATGGGAACTCCTAATCCTTTGGTTGGAGTCATGACCACACTTGATTCTTCCTCTCATTGGCTGGCCTTACTCTATAAAGCTCTTCTCTCCCTGTTTGACTGTGGCTATAACTGGAAAGAGGACTAACATCCAAGTGGATTTTCATCCATGGACCTTTTCTATGACAAAGATGGGAAGAGGTCCCCTGCCAGGTTATCACAGGGGCAGATGTCCGGTAGTGGTTTTCTTAGGAGGACTTTATTAGTGTCGTCAGCATGAATAGGGGTACATAACCAGAGAGAAATATAACAAAACAGAGCTGGGCAAGGACACATGAGCTTCCTGGATGGTTTCCCCCCTTTTTGGGGGCTTTCTAGGTGACGAGGGACAAGACACTATCAGCTCACAGTCCCAACTGTGCTTATGTTAAGAGTTTTTTTTCCCAGGAATACAAAGTAAATGAAACAGAGTCCCTGCTTTTAGAGTCTCTGTGGTTTGGTTGTCATGAAGCACATAGCAGGAGGTCACTGCTCCTTTTCAATGAGTGCATGCATTCCATCTTCCTGCCTAAGTAGCCTTCCATGGCCACTGAATTTACGAGGAAGCCCCAGGCCTGGGTTCCTCCCTCTCTCCCTGTCCTACCACACCTGTGCAGTCTGACCATTTAGCGACCCAAGGTAGCTTTTCTTCTTGCAAACTGTTAGGCTGTCTTGGAATGCAGAGGAATTACACTTGTGGTCCCTTCTGCCTGGCACCATCTTTCTGCCCCTTTCCCCAGTTCCTCATTCGCCATGGTTGCTGAGGTCACAGTTCCTGTTTCATTGTCTGTCTCATTCAGGAGATTGTTAAGGGTGTAAGATCACTGGGGACAGGGACTGATTAAAAACTCCCCATTATATATAGAAATGCTGGCATTGTGAGAAGTCTGTCAACTCATAATTACTGCGTGAATTTTATGGCTGTCTCAGGAAAGGGAGAGGTCATTTTTTTTTTTTTAATATTTATTTTTCAATTGTAGTTGGGCACAATACCTTTATTTTATTTATTTATTTTTATGTGGTGCTGAGGATCAAACCCAGGGCCTTGCACGTGCTAGGTGAGCACTCTACCGCTGAGCCATAATCCCAGGCCCAGGAGAGCTCATTTCTACTGGCCTTCATTCACTCATTCACTCATTCACTCACTCACTCATTCATTCATTCATTCATGTCTGCATGCATTTTAGAGCTATTTCTTAGGTAACTGCTTTAAAGTCAGGATTGTGACGGTATTAGGTAATGAGTTTTCGAAAATGAATGAGTCTTACTTAGCCTCACCTTTCAAAAGCTCTAAAGTCTCCTGGTGACAACAAGCACATACATAAGAGCCACATCTTAAAACCTCTTTATAGGGCTTGGGAAGGATTGTAGCTCAGTAGTAGGGCATTTGCCTAGCATACATGGGACTCTGGATTCAATCTCCAGCACCAAAACACACACACACACACACACACACACACACACAATATATCTGGGGACGGTGATGTAGGCCTCTAATCCCAGTGACTCAGAAGGCTGAAGCAGTAGGATCACAAATTTGAGGCTAGCCTGGGCAATTTAGTGAGATCCTGTCTTAACATAAAAAACAAGGGCTGCAGATGTTGCTCAGTTGTACAGCCCCCCTGGGACCAATCCTCAATACTATGCAAACAAACAAATAGAATGGGAAATTACAAATGTATACAAAGGTAGAGTGACAATGTTAAAGAATCATTATGTTCTCCCTCTAGAGTCTTCGATTATAGTTGATCTTGTTTTATCTCTGTGCATTCAATACCTTCTCAAGCCCAGAGTTTTGAAGCAAGTCTGAATACCATCTCAAGTCATTTTATATGAGATGGGGAATGTATGATTTACACAATGCAGAAGGTCAGGTGCTATCCAAAGACCATTTAGGTTTTACCTGTCAGTTATTAAACATGAAATTTTGACAACTGCACCAAGAAATAGTTGGATCAACTTTACTTACAAGTGTGATGCCTGCCGTCAGCAGTTCTGATCCACTGGGCCGGACTCCTGGATCTCCCTCACCAGTTGTGCTCAAGAGGAACAGGATTCCCTCAGGCAGAGTCAAGGTCAGTTTGACTCCTGCAGAGATCACACTTCCAGGCTCTGCTCACACTATGGAAGAATATAATTTTTATAAAACACAGCAAACTTGAATGTTGTACCATATTTAATCACATTGCCAGAACTTCCAGGATTTTATTCTGAGATTAATAGATTTGTTTCCAAAGTTCTAGGAATATCATAGATCACTTTTTCCTATCCAATTCTTGATTGGCCAAATATTTGAAAATGCCCACATCCATCGATCTGTGTGCCAAGGGCAGCCTGCGAAAACTCAGTGTGATTCACACTCATCAAAATCTGTGAAGCTGGTCTCAAATTATGACTTCATTCCCACCCAACTAACTGTGCTGTTCTTTCCAAATCTGTGATTCTATTAAGCTCAGGGCAGTTTAGAAATGGAAAATGAGTTCAGTCTAAAATTGCCATCTGCTAAATCCAAATGTCCATTTTGAGCCTGCATCTATGCTTATATTTATTAAAATCAGATTATCAGTGTCCCCACCCTTTTCTCTACATTTTAAAGTTTTTAGACTTCCTGTCACTGATAGCTGCTACATTGGATCTTTCAGAACCTTTAATTCCAAACACACCTTATATTATGCATGTAGCTTTGTTAATCCCTTCAACAAGTTCCTGTGACTCTATCTCATGACTACATGAAAATAAAGATGCACTTTGCTCTTCTGTATAGAGACAATAAACATTCATGTGTCTGGATTTAATATTGCATACGTAATATCTAGCACAGCACCTGGAACATGGTAAGTGTTCAGGAAATGCTATCTGAATTAATGATATATCCTTTAAAATATAGGTTAAAGAGCATAAACTGTGAATTTTATAGCCATCCTCACATTCTTCATCATAGCTCACAATCAACAAGATGTGCAGAGCTGCCAACATTTATGGACATGGGAGAGGTCTTCTCTTCATCCCATTTATTTCAGCTTCTCTTGTCCGTGGCCAGTAACCTGAGTTCATTCATATTTAGTCTAAGTTTTTCAGATTCCTCCCCACCAGTGATTAGGGATTACTAGTTCCTGCCTAAGATTTTGGTAATAACATTTTTTTTTTTTCACTAAAAATCTCAAGCAAGCCTTTTGGATTCTATGGTCAGGTAGGCTGCCTTGGGCCTGAGGGAGGGAGATGAGAGGCCAAGATGCTTCTACTGGGACTTTCCCTTCATCAGCCACAAGCGACATTTCCCCAGAGGAGCAGGGAGTTAGACAAGGGAGGGATGCAAGAGCGGCCTGGGGCGCGCTTGCTGTGAAGGGTGAGCTGAGCTGGAGGGGTTGAGAGTTGCCAGGAGACCCAGGAGCAGAGGCTTCTGAAATGGACGACAGGAGAGGAGATTCAGGGCTTGCATTCTGGAAAGTGAATTCCCTCAGTGACTTGACAACTTTCGTCTCAGGTTCATGGGAAGGAACATGTTTTACATTGGGGTCAAGTACAATAACACATATGCAGTTGGCTCTCTGTGTCTGCACCATCCCCATGCATGGATTCGACCAACCAATCATCAAAAATATTTGAAAACAAATTGCATCTGTGTACAGACTTTTTCTTGTCATTATTTTGTAAATAATACAATACAATAACTGTTCACATTTACATTGTATCAAGTATTATAAGTAATCTAGAGATGATTTATAGCATTCAGGAGGAAGTGCTCAGGTTAGATGCACATACTATGTCATTTTATATAAGGGGATTGAGCATCCATGGGTTTTGGTATCCTTGGGGTATAGTACAGGTGGAAATCTGAAGAGCAAATCCCCCATGGGTAACAAGGGACAGCTATCTATAAAACTGACACAAAACATTGTATGAAGCAATGCTCTTAATTTAAGAGATGTGCCCTGACATTTTCCATTCTGTTTTGTGGTTACTATACTGTGCAATATTAATTAATTAAATGTAGGTCTCAAATATTTCAATTTATCTTAACACCCCGTGATGGTGTAGCCTGTGTTGACTCTTCTCAGTGGGGTTCTGCATTTGTGAAGGCCACTAGGTTAGTGTGAGATTTGGAAGCTGGAAGTGGATCAGCAACAGCCATAGTTTTTGGACTCTGAAGTTTGGCAGAGGATGCTAGGCATTGGGGTGGTTTGTGTGTGGTGTCACTTACCTGGTGACTTCCCTTCTTGGCATGAGGCAGCTTCACAGTGACTCCAAAGCAATTCTTCCTGATCTCCTTTATCTTCTCCATGTCCAGGGGCAAGTGTGTGCTGGTCCCCTGTAGAGCTCCAGCTTCCCTTATAGGTCACCTTTGGTGTCAATTTTGAGTTCATGAGAATCAGAGATGGCTCCACTGGTCTTCTTGGTTCCCATGTTCTTATAGGCTGTGTTTTGTTCTCGTTCTCTTTCATATCCGACTTCCTTTCACAACTGTCAGTCTGCTGACCTGGAGTGAGGTTAGGCTCACTGCTGCCCAGAGAGGCAGCAGCCTATAGAGCCTGCCTTCACCAGCTCCCTACGACCCATGCAACCTTGACCCACATGGCCCCTAAAGGGTCATAATTTTCAGCTGCTTATGCGTTTGGGGACAGGAGAAAACTAAGACTTTTTACTTATACTTATTTTATCTCGATGCCTGTTTGGGATGTATCTATGTGTATGTGTTTGCTTTTTGGTTGTTTGGGCAGTAATGGGATTGAACTCAGGGCTTTGGACATGCTGGGCAAGTGCTCTATTAAAGGGCTAAGCAAAACTCTTATCCCTTTATATTTTCTTTCTAGACAGGATCTCCCTTCATTGCCCAGGGCCTTGAACTTACAATCTTCCTACCTCAGCCTCTGGAGTAGTGGGTTTACAGGCATGTTTTGTGTGTATTTTTAATGTAAATAATTGTAGTTATAAATAGATTGAGCTGATATTAATAAAGTGCTTAATTATATTTAAAAGTAGATATAATGTATATTCATAAATAAGTTACATATATTTGAGGAGGTTCTATGTCTCTATTTTTTCCCCTATTTTTCCTCCAGATATTTGAGGACCACTACTCTAGCATTGGGAGCTACCAGATTCTGGGGAAAAAGGGGTACAGGTTCTGCTTTCTGGGAGGCCATTCATTCTTGCAGATTTGTGTTAACTGGGATCCACTGATTCAGGATAATGGGGCCAAGGATACCAGGACCATATCGGCCAGTGCAGGAATTAGACATGGGCTCTGGCACGTTCAGGGTGTTTTTGGAGAGGGAAATGAAAGATGTGAAGTCAACCCTCCTCCAGCCACCTGCCACATGGGTGTGCTCACCCCTGATTCCTCTCTCACCACCAGCATGACCTAATACGTCCCTTTAGTGTATGTTTTTAGTTGTTATGTGTTAAAAACTTTTTTTCTGAACTGTATTCTAGTTCAAACCATCTGTAGAATTGCTGGGAATGATACCTTAGAGAAAAATACGTAAGATCAGTTACTATATATTCAGCTCATTTCTCCAGAATGACATGCAGGGAGGGATGGGATGACGGGGCTGCTACAATCAGTGAGGTTGCACAGATTCAGTGAGGCTGAACATGGGAACCAGAGTTAACCGTTGTTTTTATGCTCGGAGCAATCTCACCTGAAAGGTTGAGGAAAGTATCTGTTGCCTCACAATCTTCAAACAAGCTAATGAAGAATGAAAACACACCACAAGGTCATTCAAGAACTCAGGCTTCTTTGTATTGTAGGTATTTCTTTTAGTGGATTTGGTTGGTAGGGGATCTCAGTCTCCATCCCTCTCCAGAACAACAAGAAGCAATATAAATATATCATATAATTTATATTACATAAAATATGTCAAGTATACATTTATAGGAACAGAAAAAGAGAAAAACAAAAAATAAATCAGGAGTGTTCTGTTTCTTCCCAGCTCTGAGAGTTACAGCAACACATTTGGGTTGTCCCTCTGGGCTCTGTCTTTACAGTTACATAAAATAGGAGGACCACAAGTTCATTTGCATTCATTTGCATGTAATCTGCATAGGAAGGTTACATTGTATCTCCCAGTGTTTTCAGAGACTGTCCCCCCTTTTTCTTTCCCTTTTCCCTTAAGTCTGTCAAGATAGTCTAAACCATAGTGACATCTGGGAAAAGAAGAGAGCAAAAGTAAAAAGAGTAATGATACCCATGCCTTCTGTCTTCCGAATTTTCACATTTTCCAGAGACAGAAGTGCATTGGGATAAATCTCAGAAATGCTGTTAAACCAATTGTTGGGAGAACAATGCCATTTCTTTCCTCCTTAATTGTAACAACAGTCCTCCTGATGTGAACTGTTTGGTTCAATGCCCCTTATCCCCTATTTTTTATGTTGATTGTATGAAAGATGAGTTTGGGTATAAATGTGCCCTGTGGCCTGGAGGGGAAAGCTACACAGTGTGGCTTCCACAGCTGACACTGATCGTTAGGGCCAAGATTTAATTCTCATGCACCAAGTGCGGTGGACAGTCATAGTACTGGTGCAGCGACCTAGTTCTGTAATGAGAAAAGGAAAGAGAACTTGCATCTCCATGTATCTCATTTCTTGTTTTTAAAGACAGGAGTGGGAAAGTCTTGTAAACAGATAACGTGACTCAAAGTTTCAAAATCTACTTGGAAAAAAAAAACTTTTGAGGAAATCACATTTTTCCTTTGTTCCTAAATTTTGGCTCATGCCTAATGCCTGAGAACGAAAAGGGAAAAGTAATAAAGAAGTGAAACAGATGAGGCAAGTAATAACCTCTAGCCCAGAAGCTTCGAATCCTTAAAAGAAAAGGTTTAAAATGGAATCTGTTTCAGTGTTTTAATTGTAGTGTTTTTGCCAGGCACAGTGGTGAGTGCCTGTAATTTGAATTACTTGGGAGGCTGAGGCAGGAGGATCATAAGCTCAAGGCCAGGTTAGGCAACTTGGTGAGACCCTGTCTCAAAAAAAAAAAAAAAAAAAAAGGTATTTATTATGGTGAATGGAGAGGTGACTTAAAGTTATATTAGAGTTTATTTTGCTACACCAATGCATTAGCATTGTGGAGTGTGGAGTCAGACATAGATTTTACATTCCTGAAAGAAAGATGCAGTAAGTATGATGCTTTTGAAATATTATCTGCATTATTCAAATTCCCTACAGACTCATGTTGCACATACTTTCAGTGGGAGTAAATGTTTTCACTGAGTGGGTCTGTACCTATCTCAAATAAAAACAAGTTGGATGAAAATGATGCCAAGATTGCTAGATGGTTCTGAAAAAGCATGGGATTGATGGTTTTTTTGAAAAACTACCTGAAAGAACATGGACATATAAGAAGCTGTGCATACTTAATGTTTACAACTCAGTAAGCCTGGGGATAAGTACATACCACTGAAATCATCACTATCATCAACGCCAAAACACTTATCATCTGCCAATGTTTCCTCTCACCCTCTTAATTATTATTTTTCTTCTTTAAGAGGCTAGAGTTTGAATGGATAAAGAAAAAAATCACCAGGTCATTCACTGGTTTCATTTGATTGGGACACAAAAGGACTTTTTAAGAGGATGGCAGACAAAACTTACTCTTCAAAGCACAGGCACACACATTCTTTTATTCTTTTGCCTTTTTTGGCATTTAAATCATCAAGATGGACGAAAGTGGCAATTATGGGGGCTTACTGCACATCTGGAAAGTGATTTGGGACAACGTAAAGGCAGCTGTGCTACCCCGCTCTAAATTATTACCCGCTGAGCGCCAAGTGAGGAGTGGCCACGGCGCCATATTGAGGGAGTGAAATATTGGCTGTCTTTGGCCTCGCTTGGGTTGAACAGCTGCTTTCCTCCTCATGCGAAACTGGTATGTTTTTCAGGCCCTCAATTACTGAGGGAGTTTTGAGTGATTCAGAGTGAGAGAGGGAATTCAAATTTGGCACTGGTAGGAAAAATGATCAGTAGATGGCAAACTTCGAAACTGAAATGAAGAGCTGACTTTGAAGGTGTCTCTAAGATATATGAGAGAAGAGAGAAAAGGGGGCCAAAGTGGCTGAACACAGCTATGTAAATAATTGTCTTCTAATACAGTTCTAGTGGCCTGGATTATTCCAAGAAAATAGTCAGTTGTGACAGGTCATACAGTACACAAATGTGAAAACTGGTAATTTCTGAGAAAAGCCAGAATTCTAGGTGGAAGTGCTTTGGCTTGGACAGCACAACTCGTGGTTGTGTGGGGGAGAGAGGGATTGATTTCCATTGAAGAACAGCGAGCTGCAAGATATGTACAATGCAACCTCTTTAGGAAGCACACTTGGGTATTAGGAGATGTGGATGGTCTGTTTCCCTGATGGATGAAGACAGAAGTTTCTGGATGGGGATAGCATTATATTCCTGAGAGACTAAGAAAACTCTGAATAGCCCAGGATCTTCCAGGGACCCTTGTTGTGGCGAGGATCAGGGATATAACTCATAAAAGCAGATTCTTGGGTATAGTTGTTACAAGACCTGTTCCCCTCCACCACACACACACACTGCAAAGGGCACTTCTTTATCTTTCTAGTACCTGCTAAGAAAAGAGGAGGTGCTGCACCGAACAGGGATGGTAAGGGCTTTGCTCTTTCACAGTGTAAGCAAACTCCTGGCTTATAGAAGGCTGATATTCTGAAGTCAAAGGGCACCCTGCTCCCTTTGTCCTAGAACCTGCTTAGGTGCTTCTAGAATAACCAGGGCATCCGCGGACTTGAGTCCTCTCCTTGAGTGGTCAGAACAGATGCTGCCATGGAAACTGCTCTTTTGCCTTCCTGTCTCCTAAAGTTCCTCCAGCAAGTTGCCTCCAATCTCCTGGGGCATTTGTGCATTGGATGCAGATGGTGAGATGAGAGGTGTGGGGTGAGGGTCTGCTTTGTGCCTCCCTCCCCTGCTGGAGAAGCTGCCTGTTGCTATCCAGGTCCTGTCCAGTCTATAGGCCTCAGGATTTTTTTTTTTTTTTTGACCCAACTTGGACAGGGAACCAGAGGTGAAGGGGAATGAAAGCTGGGCTGGTACACTTGGGATTTATTTCACAGAGTGTGTGATGGGGATGGCATGGAGGTTTCTTGGTGGAGGGAGACCTGGTCAGATCTCTACTGGGCAAGGTGAAGGTGGCTGGGTCAAGGGAAATTGGGCAGGTGAAGAAAGAGACAAAAAATCCAGCTGGGAGGTTGCAGAAGTTCCTCCCAGGGCCCACAGGCCTGTGTGGTTGTGTTGAGACAAGTCAGGGCAATCTGGGATCGTACTTTGATTTATCATGCTGTATTTCAGAAACCCCATCTTAAGACATTCTGGCCAGCTCCCACTCTCCCTGGAGATTCTGCCTTCAGTCAGTTTCTTCACTGGGCCAGTAGACGAAGGGTGGGCTGACAGGTGACCTCTGAGGTCCACAGCAAAGTCCTGTCTTGGCTGATGTTATTTCCCTACTGGAAACTTGACAGTGAACACGGGAGGGGTGGGCTCCCGCCTCCTTTGCTGTGTCTAGCCTGTCATCTCAGGCCGACTGCGGAGAGAGAATGACTTTTGCCCAGGCATGTTTAAACCTTCAAAGATCTTACTGGCCTTGCGAGAGTCTGTCTTTTCTCCAGCTCTCTACTAGGAACTTTGAGGCACCTACCTGAAATGCAGAACATGTTAGTAATGGGAAAGCAAGAAGCATTTCTAAAAAATCCTTTCTTTTAATTTCTGTTTCTCCTCTCCCCTTAGTTCCTAAAACCCAGGGAATGCAGAAGTGGGGTGTGACTCTTGCCTGCTGTGACCCAGATCTGACAGGCTTAGGTTTTACCAGACAGACTTTGGATGAGTCTTACCCCCATGAATGCTTACGTCTAAGGCTGCTTTTTGCAGAGCTAGATGTGTTGCTGTCATGAAGGAACCAGCATTATGGAGGGGCTGGAGAGCAGTGGAGAATGTGGGTGCATTTTTGAGTCATCTGGAAGTTAAAATACAACTTGGTTATTTGTTTTGGTCAAATCATGTTACTTGGTTGTGTTGTTAAAGTCATTTATTCATACCAGAGGGAGAGGGGATTAAAAGGGGGCAGAGGAGAGGCAGTGTCTTCCTGAATAGATGGATTGATAGAAGAAGAATCTCTGTCCTCTCTCTGTGTGTTCAGACCTGTTGAGGAAATGACTTCCTCAAGGAGGCCGCAGTATGAGACGTTCTCTTGTGGTGAATGACATTAGCTACATCCCTTTCTATTACTCCCTGTATGCCTGGCAGCCTATGCGCGGCACACAAGCTTTTCCCTTAGTGTTCACTGCTAGGTAGGTGCTGTCAACTACTCCAGTGTCACTGGCAGGGTGAGTGATGACGCTGAGGCCACTTAACCAGTGTGGGGCTATAGAGCTGGTATAAACTCCTGGGCTACCACCTATGCACCTGCTTCCAGGAAGGGACAAGACAAGCGATGCTTTTACTGAATTTCTTGCACCTGTACTTGGAATGGCTCATGAATAATAAGTTTGATGAATAATATGAATATTAATGACTACAGTATGGAATGATGAATACTAATAAGCCCTGATGACTGCTGAAGAAGGTTTTCCACTTTTCCCAGGGTCTTTTGGGAGGGTCTGAAGTACATCCCAGATGCAGCATCCTGTGGATACCTGAGTTCTCAGGCTTTATTCAGAATGGCGGAGAGGAGGGCCTGGCATCTGTCTCTTTCCTAAACTTCCTAGAGGTGCTGATGTGGCCCTGACCACAACTGAGTGGCAAGGAGCCTGTCACTCACCCGATGTCTTGGCCTCTCACCTCTCCAAGAGAGGTGGGGCTGATGCCATGGCTTTGGCACCAGGAGGCCCAGGGGTTGGAGACCTGGCATCTTTGCTTGTGGGCCCTGGGATCCAGGGGCAGTCACTCACCTTCTTTCCTGTTTACTCATTGATACAGGGAGGAAAAGAACAGATTCCATCTCAGAGGGCTGCCCTCCCTGAGGATTAGCTCCCACATGTAAAACCTAGCCTGGCCCACGTCACAGGTCTTAATCTAAATGCTGTGTAGAGGGCGATCAGATGGCCGTGGGGCTTTTCCAAGGTGAACTGACTTGACCTGACCTGACCACCTTTGTTCTTTTCCTGTCTCTTTTTCCCCGCCCTCCTCCCCCTCAGGATGGGTCACTGGGAAATATCGACGACCTGGCCCAGCAGTATGCAGACTATTACAATACCTGCTTCTCAGACGTGTGTGAGAGGATGGAGGAGCTGCGGAAACGGCGGGTTTCCCAGGACCTGGATGTGGTGAGTGGTGGCCCTGGAAGTATGTCCTGCTGAGACGGTGGTTCCCATTCTTTTAGCTGTTCCTGGGGCATCCATCTGCAGGCTCCTTATTCTTGTCCTTTAAAAAAAATTCAGATCCCAAAAGAGCAGCCCAGTTTGTCTGCAGGTATTAAATTGAATAAGTGTTGGCAGAAGTAGTATGACCAAATCTGCGCAGTCATTAAAAGACTGTTTTTGTTGTTGTTGTTGTTGTTGTTGTTTGTTTTGTTTTGTTTTCATTTTTTAAACTTGGGGACAAAGATGATTTTACTATTGACCAGTGTGTACTGCATTTTTATTGACTCTTGGGGGTGTCTGGGCAAGTTCTTTTCTCTCTTCCCTTTCATTTTTCTTTTCTTCCTTTTCCATCTTTTCTATTTTTAAAAAAGAAAATAAAAATTTAAAGAAGCAAGAAATCACCAACCTCTCATCTGGTGATAAAACCTGGTGTTTTAGAGGTGGGCTATCAGAGTTTCTCTGGACATTTTAAAATCAGCAATATAATCCTGATATATATCATATCTGGCTTTTTTACAGTTCTTCTTCCACATCATTGAGATCTCTTTGTGATCACCATCTTTTGTGACTCTAGTCTCTCCTCTCACCTAGGGATGTTGAAATTCACTGGGCTGCTTTGTAAAGACCTTTACATGTATCATGAGTGGAGCATTTGAGCTTTGTGATAAATAGTAAATAAATAAGCATGGTGGCACATACCTGTAATCCCAGTAGCTCAGGAGGCTGAGGCAGGAGGATCTCAAGTTCAAAGCTAGCTTCAGCAAAAGTGAGGTGCTAAGCAACTCAGTGAGACCCTGTCTCTAAATAAAATACAAAGTAGGGCTGGGGATGTGGCTCAATGGTAGAGTGCCCCTGAGTTCAATCCCTGGCATGCCCCCCAAATAAATAAATAAATAAATAGCTTAGGAACTCTATATAATCTCAGTGTATGCTGGTGTTCCCTTATTTTATGTTTGCAATTAAATAACTTATGGAGACTTTTGTACTTATCAATTAAATTTGCTGCATATTGGCTTCATTTTAGATTCATGCTTTTCAAATTGTTTCATTTACTACATGTGCCTCAGGACCTCCTATGGTGGCAGAAGAAAAGGCTCAGCCCTCTGTATTTACTCATCCAGATAACTCCTTTGGATCCTCTAATATAGCAAGAGGCTGCATGGACCTGTTTGGAATGACAGCATCCCTTTGTCTTTAAAAACTGTTTAACAAATACTGAATGAATTGAAGCCTTATTTGTCCTGTTAAATTTTTTTTTTTTTTTTTGTAGGGACTGGTGTTTTGGCTCAGCCATAGAGCTCATGCCTGACATGTGTGAGGCCCCAGGTTCAAATCTCAGCACCACATAAATAAATAAAATAAAGGTCCATCGGCAACTTTAAAAAATATATTTTTAAATAAATCTACATAGGGTAAGAACTGAAAAAAAAAGGAATTATGTGACTAATTTAGAACTAATGAAGAACAAGTGATTCTTACTTTCTTTCTTTTTTGTGGTGCTGGGGATTGTGCATATGAGACAAGAACTCTACCAATTGAGCCTTGTGCATGTGAGGCAAGCACTCTACCAACTGAGCTATATCCCCAGCCCTGATTCTTTTTATTAATACTTGTTCTCATGTTGTATAAAAGGGTTCTCAGTCTAGATGGGACCCAACAAGTAGTTGGATACCATTGATATATATTCCATAAGTGATCATGGTGTGTTTCCACCTAACTATGCACTTGAAGTCCTTGTGCATGTTAATTTCTTTCCTCAACTCAACCTAAGAAAAGAGTCCTGAAGTCAGGAGTGATGTTATATCATGACTGCCAAATATGAGTTCATGCTCTTTGCTTCTCATTTACCAATTTAGTAGTCCACAGGGATGGGCATTAGTTTAATAAAGTCAGTGGAGGCTGAGAAGTGTCAGTGGATGGCAGAAAGCCTTGACTGTCCCAGGAGCCCGACACCTTGGCCCAGGCAGGCTCATGGGCATCATTGTTGCCAAGGGATTATTTTTTTCCCACTGTAACTTTGTCCTTTGGCATGTGTGAATGGCCAGGTTATTTCTTTCTTTGTAAGAAAGTGACCTCATGTGTCAAAAGACTCCTGTGCCCTGCTAAAATAACTAGTCTCCCTTGTTGGGACATAGTTAAATGAAAACATACTTTCATGTCAGCAGTATTGCCACAGAACAATAACTTAAATATTGCACTTTATTTATTTATTTTTATGGTGCTGTGAATCAAACCCAGGGCCTCAGTACGTGCTAGTCAAGCCCCCTACCCCCACCTCTTAATTCTTTTTTTTTTTTTTTTGGTAACAGGGATTGAACCCAGGAGCTCTTAACCACCGAGCCACATCCCCAGCCCCCCCTATATATTTTTTTCTATTTTAAGACTGGGTTTTACTAAATTGCTTAGGACCTCGCTAAGTTGCTGAAGCTGGTCTTAAACTTATTGTCCTCCTGCCTCAACCTCCCAAGTAGTCACTGGGATTATAGGCATGTACCACCACACCTGGCCCCAGCCCCCTAATTCTTGATGTTGCAGTTTTGACCTGAGATGCTAATGTGGTAGCTGATCTCCTTGAATAGCTCACTGCACAAGGAAATGATGGCTGTGAATTGGAAGATGATGATACAACATTAAACTGCTCTTAAAATGCCAGCTGATCAAGAGTTGGGGTAACCCTTCATCCCATGGTATTCAGAAACCTGGGAGGCAGCTTCTAGATTGTAAAGGAAGCCTGCCTGCCCGTGGGATAAATGACCTCCTTCCCATTTAGACAGATGGGCCTAATTTGGTGTGCTCTGTTCCAGAACAGCAAAAGGCAGTCTGGGGGAAAAAAAAACACCACATGAGCTTAATTAGTTCTCATCAAAGGTGTAAGAACTTGGTGGTGGGTAAAATTGATGGGAGCTAATTCAAGCCAGGCTGGAAGTTGACTGTTCATTCTTTAAATTGTAGTTAGTGAGAAAAAAAAAAAAAAAGATCTCAAATTGGCATTCAGATTTTCTTTCTGTGAAATTCCAGGCAAGTTGTAGCAGTAAAGGGGAATTTCCAAACTACTGAAGATCAGGTTAGTTTTTGCGGGATGTTTCACATGTCTCTCACATGCTTCAGGAGTCTAGAAGTTTTGAGATTATCCATCACGTAGGCCGGGCATGTGACGCTCGTGATTTATTTGAAATTCCCTTTCTCAGTGGTTAGCTTAGCATAGATTCAACTTCTGATGGTAGCTCACTTTATTGTAAAACCATGGCTTTCAATCCATAACACTCTGTTTTATCACTTATGAATTTTAGGTCTATTTCTAGACTTCCAATTCTGCCTTGGACCAGTTACATAAACTGCCTCCTTTGGGTCTGAGGACCTTATAGAATGGGAGATGTCTTCAGAAGGAAAGATCCACCAAAAATAGAGGAAATTGTAACATGTAGAAGCCTAAAGTATTCTAGAAGGGCAGAAATAGCAGGATGTATATTATGTTGACAAAGTCACATAGGAAACAGCCCTCAGTAAGGAGAGTTTGTTTGATGAATTAGTTTAAGATTTGGTTTCATTTTAAATCTTGTGGGTGGATTTTGGGGGGCTTAATGAAATATTCTATAGACAGAAGAGCTATGTAGATATTTATGTTTGGCTTTAAAAAGTCAAAAAATGCATTGTATGTAAGTGTTAATTACATGTCACCCAGAGAACAAACAAACCAGAGAGATAACCTGCCCACAAAGATGCTTGATCTAACCTTGGCGGGGGGGAAGTTTTTTTGATAATTGTGTTAGTAATTAACTTTCTGGACTAGATGTCAAGCTATTTCTTGAGGACCTAATCACCCGGATCCTGATAATGTGTCCTTGGGGCCAGTTTTGATGAAGCCAACAGGGAGTACAGATGGGTAAAAATTCAACGGTATAAGCAGAGATTCTGATTCAGATTTATAATAGTGGGGAGAGTTTTTATTTAGCACCAAATGGGCCCTAAAGGAATGCTGTGTTTGGCAGCAGCCACAGCCTCTGCTGGGCACTGGGACATTAGTGCTTGTGAACAGCAGGGAAGTTGCCCATATTTCCCCACATTTGGCACCTCCCTGAGCACTGTGTGCTTTTTTGGCTGGGAGAATCTGCAATCAGAAATGACAGCAGCTTTCCATTTCCATAAGGGGCCCATCTCTAGTGAAGCTAAGTTTGACATCTGTCAAAGTGACACCCTGGCCAGGAAGGGACACACTCAAGGTGGCCTCTCATTACTGGCAGCATTCGATGCCTCTACATCCCTAAGGTTGAATCTGTTTGGATGTTGGCAGAGAACGAGCTTGGATGGCTGTTGATGTGGCACGCTCGCAGTTGATGATGACGTATTTGTCGGCAGCCCAAGCCTGGCCTGAACTCTGTGCCAAATCGTTATCATAACTCTGTGTGTAGAAGGAAGAGGAAGCCCAGGCAGAACCTTACTCGGTACTTAGGGACTAGAAATGCAAATGAAAGCATTGTACATTCTATGTTGCTCAGGTTTCTTGAGGCTGTACCCACCTGCCTCCAAGTCCAGGTGGGAGTCCTTGTCCCCAGCTTGCTGATTGGGTAGAAAGTCAGAAACGACCATGAACTAACTGTACAGGAGGAGTTGGACAGGGTTCCCATTCTGGCTCTTTCGCTGGCAAGGTGCTTACCCTCATTGAGCTTCAGTTTCCCTATCTGTATAATGGGGATAAATTATCACATACTTATCATGAGAATTAAATTTTAAAACTCTGTTAACCGCAAGGGGCTTGTAACTGTTTCTTTTTCTTCCTTTCTCTTCTTAGTTCAAAAATTCCTGCAGTAATGCTGGAGAGTATCTGTCATTCATTAATACTTCATTAATATTTATTCATGTGAGTGCAGGGATTTTGGTTTTGTTTTTTAGCTTTTTGCTAAATATATAGAAACAGCATAATAAAGTATAATGAACTTCCTGTGCCTGTGGCCAGCCTGGACAGCACCATCAGCCTTTTCCTGCTACTTCTGTTTCATCTTCCCCCCTACTCACACTTGATTATTATTTACAGTTCATTTATTTTTTTATTTTGCAATATGGAGAATTGAATATAGGGGCGCTCTAACACTGAGATACATCCCCACCCCTTTCTATTTTTAATTTTTTTTTTTTTGGTGGTGCTGAGGATTGAACCCAGGACCTTGTGCATGTGAAGGCTGAGCTATATCCCCAGCCCTTTAGTTTTTTAAATTTTGAGAGGGTTTGGCTGAGTTGCCAAGCCTAAGTTGGAACTTGTGATGTTCCTGCCTCAGCCTCCCTAAGTTGTTCGGATTCCAGGTGTGTGCTACTGAGCCCAGCTCTGTATTTAATCATTTTAAAATATTTAATGATTCAAAAAAAAATTAGCAGTAAGCATCAAATAAAAGATGTATTCCTGGGCTGGGGATGTGGCTTAGTAGTTGAAGGCCCCTAGGTTCAATCCCTGATACCAAAAAAAAAAAAAAAAAAAAGGCATTCCTTCCTGTGCACAAAGAGGTCACAATTTAGCGGAGGGTGAAACAGTGAACACACTATTGAAATGCTGTGCAGAAATATGAAGAGGGCCTCTGGCCTAGTTTAAGTAAGTTTAGGAGGCGTGCTAAGAAGCAATAACTTGGCTCTACAATCACAGAGAACTTAGAAGACAGACCTGGTTTGGCTTGGAGGTGTGGGCAGTGCTGAATAGCTTTCCTCAAAGGTCAAGGTCATGTTTTGGGTCAAACCTAAAAGTTGAGGGAGAAAAATGTGACCTTTACCAGCTACTGCAAGAATTCTTCTATATCTAGAAACTAAGGTCTGAATGGTATGGGGAAGGCTGCATACTGTTCTTTCACAGGTCCTTGGGTTATTAATCCTATAAGGAGATAGCATAGAATGTTGTGATTCATCACTCTCCACAAGACAAAACAAAAGTAATTGCCATTTTGCCCTCAATGACTGGCTGGCCAAGGTGAACTTTCTCCTGTTTTGCTTGTGGCTTCACACAGACCTGCACACCATAGTTCAGTCTGTGATCTTGATGTTTACATTTAACGCTTTGGGCCTGGAAGACTTTTTTTTTTTTTTTCTTCCCCCCCCCCTAGAATCCAGCACTTGCCCAGGGCTTTCAAGGGATCCGGGTGAGGAAGAGCATTATTAGTTTTAGAATCAGGACCTTTCAGAGAGTGAGGGAAGCCCAGGCCTGGTGCCTTTTTGGAGCCCTGGATTATCAAAACCAGGTTACCAAAACTATCATGTGATCTAAATGTTTACATGTAACATTTTGGCATGGGAGGGTTTTTGTTTTGTTTTATGGGTTGCTTTTCTTTTGCAGTTTGCTGCAGACAGCAAAGCATGTGGAAAGTGGGTTTTCTTTACATTTGAACTCCAGGAAAATGACAGGAACTGTGGGGTTGCCCCAGCTCCATCCATGGATCCCTAGTGTTTCTAAAGGTGCCCAGAGCTGAGAAGCAAAGATGATAAGTGCTCCCTCCCTCTTCCTTAGGATAAGAATGAGGACCTCCTTGCTTATGATCCTAAATCACCCTGCTAAAAGCCCACGCTCTCTGATGAGTGTGGCTCTGAAAGGCATTTGTTTTTGTTTTGTTTCCTCTTGTGTTAACTCCCATTATTCTCTAGCTTTGGGCTCCTGTTGACTTGCAGATTGCAATCAGAATCAGTGGGCATTCGATGGTGAGCCTGAGCTCCATTCTGCTGTGGGATTCGCACACTTGATGTCAAAATACACTGAGGCATTATATCTTAAGCCAGATGGTAATGCGGTTCCCTGCTCTGGCTCCTCTCAGACAAAGTCCCATTTGTGCTCAGATGCCCGGTCCCAATTTAGTCAGCAGTTTTTGTACATTGCACCGAGTGAACTTGGGCATAAACAGATCTCTTGATGCCGGATTTGATCTTGGCATCCTATACCTCTGGTTATTAAGATTTTACTAAACCAGCAATAAATGTATATTTCATTCCTCTTAAACTCCAACACTTTTGCAGACTGCTTGTGCGATTATGGAAACCTGTGTTCTGGGTGATACAGCAGTCTAATTGTTGAGGTGTCTTCAGATTTTTCAAATATGAATCAACAACTTCAGCTTCTTCTCTTTTGACTCCCAGGAAATTAGAAATGACTGACTTTTTTGTTTACTTGCATTAACAAAACCTACTATGCTTGGGAGATTAAAAACCAAAAGAGCATTCTTTTTAAACAACAACAACAAAAAATACAAATGCTTGGCAGAAAGGAGAAAGTCTGGGCTTTGTTGTTGCTTCCATTTACATATGACAGAGAAAATTCCTAGATGATAATCAAATTAATACTCAGTCGGGAAAATACTCAGGAGCTCAAGAAAAAGAGGCCAATTGATGGCAGAATCCTGCACTTGCCCAGGGCTGGAGGAAAAAGGGCATTGTTATTTTTGGAATCAGGACCCTTCTGAGGGTGAAGAAGCTCCTGGAGTATCAAAATCAGGTTGCCAAAAACTGTAATGTCATCCAAATTCTTATATTTAACACTTTGGTCATGGGTGATTACAGTGTGAGTTATTTGTGCTAATCATAAGCTAATTATAGTCTATTTAAAAACGTTAATTTGTGGCACACTAGAGGCAGTATGGTCTTGCAGTGAGACGGAATTTAAAGGAGGGTGATGAGTGTTTATTTTCAAGGCCTTGGGCTGGGTTTCTGAGGTTAGATCAGTAATGTCATTTGATGGTATTGTCTGAGATCTAAATATGAGACCTTTGGTGAAGACTAAGTGGCTCATCTGTCCCCCAGGGCCCTTCTTGGAGCATAAGGAGCATTGGCATCTGGAAAGGGATTATGCAGATAGATACATATAGGGGTTAGCCTGCAAGTCACATGGGGCAGGGCTGTGAGCCCTTGATGCTGTCACCACACACACCTGACATCGGCCTCCTGGTCCATAGGTTCATGTTTGAGTCTGACCTGTTAGCACTGCTCTGATGTGCTGACAGAATTCAGGGCAGGAAGAACTGGTCCTGGATCACCAAATGTAGGCCCCTGTACATGTACTTGTTGTATTTTCAGAGCTAGGAAGAGACCCAGGCCTCACGAATGCTAGGCAAAACACTCTACCATGGAGATACACCCGCTGTCACCAGAGTCATTAATTGGAGATTTCCCTGGCCACCTCTTATCAGAAGGTCATTGCACCCATTTCAACAATAGGCTTTAATTTGGAGCTGCCTTTTCTTTCAGTTTGGGAGTTGCAGAAATTTTATTCTAAATAGAAGAAAACAAGAGGACGAAGAGTTGAGCAAATTCGTTTTGTGCAGGAGATCAGTTACTTTGAGTTTTCAACAAGGTATTCACTATCTGGAAGGATCCGCCCTAATGTGATATCCTCAGAGCACAGCTTTTGTCTTTTCTTGGATCTGACACTGTATTACCCCAAAGAGAAAATCAGGTTCTAGCTTTTTTTCTCCTTGACATGTCAATCTCTAGCTTCCCGCCCCTCCCATTCCTCCCTTGATACTTCAGTCCATGCATTAGAAGTGGAGGCTTAATTCTGCACCTCTAGCAATGGAATTAGAGTTCAAGTTCAGGGGTTTGTGAACTGCTTCTATCTCTGACATTCCAAGGCCAGAGCATAAATTATGTATTTATAAGGGATGGTTTGAGAGACTTTCTGCAATTACTTAGAGTATGAAGATGTTCTAAATTTGTGTAATAGCAATGCCATCCATCTCCTGGGCTTCAGCAGAAGCTGATGGAACTTAATCAAAAATAAATCAAGGACAAGTCCAAACCAAATTGGAAGCACATCATGAATATTCCTGAACATCTGGATGTGTTTGTAGGGGTGTTCGTTGTTTTTTTAATGTGTGCGACAGCAGAGACGTGGCTTCTTAACAAAGATGCTGAAAGGAAGACAGATTTCCATCTGTGATTTCAAAGGGAGTTTTTGTTTGTATGTGTATGTCCTTTCTCCTTAGGGTGTGGGCTTCTCTTCTTTAAGATATTCCTTTGATCTCTTTCATCTTTTGGAATCTGTTTTGGTATTTTATCTGAATTCTTCATTGGAGTCGCTGCTCAGCTCATGGAGATGAAACATTTTTTTTCTAATAAAGGAGAATTTAAATAAGAAAAAATTTACTATTTAATATTTTTGATGAATTCTTTAAGTGCCATCGATATTATAATTTATCAATTAGGCTTTTCTGTATTATTAGAATGACTATGTTCATCTGAACCTCAGGGTATTGTTTTGCTGCCTAAAATACTAACAAGAATTAGGGAGGAATGAACAAAATATGAGAGGCCTTAATAATAACCATGCTGATAATTATCGCAAAACTGACATTTGTGAAAGCACATTATAATTGATAAGGCATCCACATTCTATTACCTTTTTTCTTTTAATGACCCTGGGAGGTGGATATTAGCAATCATTTGATTTCAGCTGGGCAGAGGCAGAAACCATTGCTTGAGGAAGATGGTGATGGGAAGACCCAGGCCCCATCAGCTCCAGCCTGGATGTCCTCTGGATGGACTCACAGGCCCTACCCTGCCTGGTGGGGTGCCAGTGCCTTTTTGACGGGGGAATGAACCCAGGGCCTTGTGCAGTACCACATCTTCTTCTTCAGGTTGTTGGAAATATTAAATAAAATCATATTTGTAGGGCTCTTGGCAAAGTTTCTGGGTGTATGCTGGAGCTCAACTAACATTTATCATAAATATTGTTATTTATAGTAGAAATGCTAATTATTGATAAGACTGTTATAAAACTAGGACTTATTAAAAGTTGACAACTATCAAGTATCAGAGATGGGATTGAAATCAGTAGGAAAATCCAAAATTCTCTGAATCCCCAGCCCACTCAGTAGCCTTGCATTTTTATCTGGAGATTCTTCCACCTCTGGAAGAGTGCATGATAACTTGGTCCACAGATTATTTAAATGCGTGAGTAATATATTATGGAAGTGCAGTGTTATGAAGCATAATATACTAGTGTAAAATTATTTATTTGTTTAGCAGTACTGAGAATTGAACCCAGCCATTTTTCTTCTTCCTCCCTCCCTCCCTCCCTTCCTCCTCCTCCTCAAAAACAACAAAAAAAAAAAAAAACAAACAAAAAAAAAT